>NW_024070185.1:65130978-65227373 GCF_014754425.2 Oryx dammah | reverse complement strand
GAAGTATCAGAAGGGCTTTATAAGGAAGGACCTGTAACTATTCTCCTTATAGAGATTAAATACATGTAACATCTTTAAGGACATCTTTTTGGGTGTTAGTTCTAAAAGGTTTTGTAGGTCTTCATAAAACCATTCAACTTCAGTTTCTTCAGCGTTACTGGTTGGGGCATAGACTTGGATAACTGAGATATTGAATGGTTTGCCTTGGAGACGAACAGAGATCATTCTGCCGTTTTTGAGATTGCATCCAAGTACAGCATTTCGGACTCTTTTGTTGACCATGATGGCTACTCCATTTCTTCTGAGGGATTCCTGCCCGCAGTAGTAGATATAATGGTCATCTGAGTTAAATTCACCCATTCCAGTCCATTTTAGTCTGCTGATTCCTAGAATGTCGACGTTCACCCTTGCCATCTCTTGTTTGACCACTTCCAATTTGCCTTGATTCATGGACCTGACATTCCAGGTTCCTAGGCAATATTGCTCTTTACAGCATCGGATCTTGCTTCTATCACCAGTCACATCCACAACTGGGTATTGTTTTTGCTTTGGCTCCATCCCTTCATTCTTTCTGGAGTTACTTCTCCACTGATCTCCAGTAGCATATTGGGCACCTAATGACCTGGGGAGTTCCTCTTTTGGTATCCTATCATTTTGCCTTTTCATATTGTTCATGGGGTTCTCAAGGCAAGAATACTGAAGTGGCTTGCCATTCCCTTCTCCAGTGGACCACATTCTGTCAGACCTCTCTACCATGACCCGCCTGTCTTGGGTTGCCCTGCAGGCATGGCTTGGTTTCATTGAGTTAGACAAGGGTGTGGTCCTAGTGTGATTAGATTGACTAGTTTTCTGTGAGTATGATTTCAGTGTGTCTGCCCTCTGATGCCCTCTTGCAACACCTACCATCTTACTTGGGTTTCTCTTACCTTGGGCGTGGGTTATCTCTTCACGGCTGCTCCAGCAAAGCATAGCTGCTGCTCCTTACCTTGGACAAGAGGTATCTCCTTACCGCCGTGGTTCCTGACCTTCAACGTGGGATAGCTCCTCTACGCCCTCCTGCACCTGCGAAGCCACCACTCCCCGGGTTGCTCCTCCCAGCCGCTGGCTCTGGCCTCGGGCACGAGGTGGCTCCTCCCAGCTGCTGCCCCTGGCCTCGAGCTCGGGTGGCTCCTCAGGGTCACTGCCCCTGGCCTCGGGCGGGCTCCAAAATCACTGTAGATGGTGACTGCAGCCATGAAATTAAAAGACGCTTACTCCTTGGAAGAAAAGTTATGACCAACCTAGACAGCATATTCAAAATCAGAGACATTAATTTGCCAACTAAGGTCCATCTAGTCAAGGCTATGGTTTTTCCTGTGGTCATGTATGGATGTGAGAGTTGAACTGTGAAGAAGGCTGAGCACCAAAGAATTGATGCTTTTGAACTGTGGTGTTGGAGAAGACTCTTGAGAGTCCCTTGGACTGCAAGGAGATCCAACCAATCCATTCTGAAGGAGATCAACCCTGGGATTTCTTTGGAAGGAATGATGCTAAAGCTGAAACTCCAGTACTTTGGCCATCTCATGCGAAGAGTTGACTCATTGGAAAAGACTCTGATGCTGGGAGGGATTGGCGGCAGGAGGACAAAGGGACGACTGAGGATGAGATGGCTGGATGGCATCACGGACTCGATGGACATGAGTCTGAGTGAACTCCGGGAGATGGTGATGAACAGGGAGGCCTGGCGTGCTGCGATTCATGGGGTCGCAAAGAGTCAGACACGACTGAGCGACTGAACTGAACTGAACATCTTTAAATGACTCACATAGAGATTGGCACAACCAGACTTGAATTCAAGTCCACCTAACCATAAATCCCACGTTTTTAACTACTGTACCGTATCGTCTTTTTACAAAAGCAAAGCAATGACTATTTAGGCATTTTGTCCTTCCTTTATTTATTCATTTAGTGCCTACAATATGAATTTTATTGGTCACCAGAAATGCAAAGATAAAAAAGCCAAAGTCTTTGTTCTAATGGATTTCATGTATATATATTATGATATCAAAGTAAAGATGAAACTACACTTGAATATTTCTTTGAGGTGTCTTTTTTTCAGCATTTAGTTGACAGCCAATGGTACAATATAAAAGAGTGGGGAAGCAGTTTTGGA
Source organism: Oryx dammah (assembly GCF_014754425.2). Classification (NCBI taxonomy): domain Eukaryota; kingdom Metazoa; phylum Chordata; class Mammalia; order Artiodactyla; family Bovidae; genus Oryx; species Oryx dammah. The sequence continues at coordinate 65,225,221 of NW_024070185.1, read as the reverse complement.
ATGAAAAAAGAAAGCAGATACTTCCTCACACGCGTTAGTTACTGTTTCGAAGTCTACATATAAAATTTTGAAATGGCTGGTTACTGTAAATTCTTAAACTAATGGTTTCTAAACTAACCATCCTTTTTTGCCATTAAGAACAATATTCTAAAAATCGGTTGATATTTCAGGTTAGCTGTCAAAAACTTATCAAATTCATAATGTACAAAAGTGGTTAAAAAATAGAGGAAAATTATAAACTAGTGCAAATCTACAATCAAGGACTTGGTCACATTTCAGACACTGAGCATCTCCCGCTCCACCTCTCAGCACTCTATCTTGTCTTCTGTTCTGTGTGTTCTTGTTTCTCCTTCCAGATGTCTCTCCTGGCAGAGAAGGGCCATAGTAGGTCCCCCCAGCCATACACTGAACCAAACAGGGAGAAAAGAGCGTTGCTTCATTCAAACAGTAAACAAACCCCAAGTCATTACTCTGATTAAACTTATTTAGGCTACACACCTATTCAGGACTAAATCACTGTGCAATGGTGTCTGGAATGGACTTGAGATTTGGATCAATTTCACAAAAGCTTCACAGGTACTGTGAACACAAAGAATAATGCCTACAAGTATACCTTGACAGATAATAGAAAATAGGGTTATAGCCTTAGAGAATCTCTAAACAAACCCTACAAATAATTAATTTTGTATCATTTTTTTCTATTTAATTCAGTGATTGATTTAAAGACTTTGAATGCAACTCTAATGATCCTAAATGCTTACAATGAAATAACATCTACTACTAAACAGTTTTCAAATGTTTAATTATTATAAAATGCTTATATAATTTAATATTGTATCCTTGAAAATTATCTATTTGAAAGGATCTTCAATTTAAAAATCTAAACAAAGGTGAATTGTAATATACTCAATTCAACTTAATTTTGTGTGGAAAGCATTTTTAAAGTTAAAAAAAGTGTAATCATTATAGTCTGAATGTGTGTATCTTCTCAGTTGATTATTTCTAGGGAACTGATAATAGTTCTCATTCATTCTGTGAATTCAAGCACAGCTCTACAAGTCCTATCTTGGAGGAGATGCAAAGTCTTCAAAACTGAGTGCATAATAAGAATAAAACAATGGCCCATTCTTCCACCAGAAAATTCACTGATTTCTATTAAAGCTAATTGCAGATGGATGGCAAAGGAAGAGAAGATCCCAATTTACTGGATTACTTTATAAATCATCCTTTGAGAACATAAAATCCAAGAATTGCTGACTAAAATACTTGTTATCATCTTTTCTTAAAACTTTCACTAACTAATATACTTCATTAGAGCTCTGATGACGAACAAAGCTCCACATCTACGAAGTCAAGAGATCCAGTGAAGAGCAGGGGAGCTTTGCTGAGCCAAGCAAGGGGGGGGACTGAATAGCATTCCAGACTCAGAGAGGAAGAATAGAGCTTAGAGATTTGCAGTCCATGCATATTCTGAGTGACTTGCCCAAGGTGATGCAGATCAAGATAAACAATGGTCCTCAATCCCAATTCTCTGTTGTGACATCAGATAAGGGCTAATTTTCAAACCCCTACACATCTCTGTCTCTTACTGGAGTCCCTTCTTAAAAATACAGTAAGCATTTTATTCACACTCCTATTCTCTGGTAGCTGCATTAAATACAAAGCATATTTTTATGGTGATATTTGATGAGAAAGGCAGGATATGACCTTGTTCCTTAATAATAGGTATTCCATCAATACTTACTGAAATACTTACTGAATCTATTAGACTTCAATGCATTTTAAAATACTTTGGAATGTATTCTGAAATTATATGACTGGAGCCATTCCAGTCATATATTTTTCCAGCACAAGGTATGTCTGAAAGAGAAAGATATTACATCGGGAAATTTTGCTGTCTTCTAATTCAACAGATTTAGTGAGCAATATTAGTGTAAGAAGTGTTTTTATGGAGAGATGAGAGCTTTCTCTTTTTTCTTTTTATTGTGCTTCTTTTCAGTAGCTGTGCTTTCATATTGTTGAGTATGTGGCAACAAACATATGCATAATTACATCTGAAGAAGTTTACGTTAAGAAAGCTATCTCAAGTCATATTCTAAATATTGAAGTCATGGGATTTCTTGGTGGTTAAGAATCTGCCTTCCAATGCAGGGGACGCAGATTTGATCCCTGGTGGTGGGGAGGACTAAGATTCCGCATGCAGCAACGAAGAGCCTGCACACTGCAGTGAAGATTGTATGTGCTGCAACTAACACCAAATTCTGCCAAAAAATAAACATTTAAGAAAGAGATATATATGGGAGTTCTATTAACATTTCTTGCAATGTGGTCCATGTATTTGGTTACTGTAATGATCTCACCACTTCATATATTTGAAAGGACACTCAGGACTGCATTGAACATACTCACATATTTTATCTGAAGCAAAAGAATACAAGGCAGGAAGAGAAAAATAGTAAAGGAAAGCACTGAGGGTTGAAACATGCCCAGTCACATGCTCCTCAATGTTCTTAAGTGCACACAGACACATTTGTCTCTGGATTAAACCACCAAATCTGTGCAGTGAATCTTGGGCTTAAGAAAGTTCAAACAAAAATCTCAGTGGGGTTCTTTAGTCATATAGTCAAACGGGCTGTGTACACAGTTTTGCCAGACAAAAACGATATTTACTTACCATAATGTAATTCACAGCATTAGAAACATTGAGAATTAAAGTGATTTATTTCTTTGTCCGTCTAGTCAAGGCTATGGTTTTTCTAGTAGTCATGTATGGATGTAAGAGTTGGACTGTAAAGAAGGGTACACACCAAAGAATTGATGCTTTTGACCTGTGGTGTTGGAGAAAACTCTTGAGGGTCCCTTGGACAGCAAGGAGATCAAATCAGACAATCCTAAAGAAAGTCAACCCTGAATATTCACTGGAAGGACGGATTCTGAAGCTGAAGGTCCAAAACTTTGGCCACCTGATGCAAAGAGCTGACTCATTGGAAAAGATCCTGATGCTGGGAAAGACTGAAGGCAAGAGAAGAAGGTGTGTCAGAGGATGAGATGGTTGGATGGCATCACTGACTCAATGGACATGAGTTGGAACAAATTCCAGGAGATAGTGAAGGACAGGGAAGTCTGATATGCTGCAGTTCATGAGGGTGCAAAGAGTTGACACGCCTAGTGAATGAACAACAACAACCACAAAAACTTAGCAAGAGTATTTTGAATAGTTCCCACCTTCTTCTTCCCAGTTCAAGATGACCATCCAGCTCCTAACGTTCAGCGACAGCAAGAGGAACTGGAAGTGATAGTGATGAGAATACAGCATCTGGGTATGTTCCTCTATTGAAAAATACACATTGCAGCACCAATTGCAATAGTCAAGACGTAGAAGCAACCAAAGTGTCCATCAACAGGTGAATGGATAAAGAAGATATGGTACATATAAACAATGGAATATTAATCAGCCATAAAAAAGAGTGAAACAATGCCACTTGTAGCAACATAGATGGACCTAGGGATGATAAACAAAGTAAGTCAGAGAAAGAGAAATATTATATGATTTATATGTGGAATCTAAAATAAAAATGATATAAATGACCTTATATAAAAAATAGAAAGAGGCCCATAGACACAGAAAATAAACTGACAGTTACCAGAGGAGAAAGTGGATCATGCCTCTTTAGGGAAAGTAGCTTTTGGGGATAATAACTTTCTTGGATGTTATATATTTATTACATATTTAATAAGTACATAATTAAATATCTTGCTCTGATCTAATTAACCATGTTTAAAATGTGCAGTCAGAGCTCCTATCAAAAAAGATACTTGAAAAAATGATTGTTATAGACATTCTAACATTACTCCTCCTTTCCTCAAATTATAAATGAAAGAGATCATGAAATTCCTATTTTATGGTTACACAGGTCTAAAAAAGCACAATATTCATATGTTGTCATTTGCCCTTTGCTTACTCTGAGTGGACCAGTACTGGGTGAAACAAAACAAAACAAAACAAAACAAAACACTACAAATAGAATTTTTATTCCTTCCAAACAATATATTGAGAGGAGTTGCTGATTATAAAATTCTTTTCACTCTCATTTAGTCACTCCCCCTATTAGACTGTGGTCTTTGCCCACACTGCCTTTCCCCAAGTACCTCCTGAGGGGAACATGCCTGGGGCAGAATGAGCACCTGTAAGTATTTGTGCAATAAATGAATGAGTGAAGTGTACTCTACCAGGATGCATTTTTGATCACCCAGACTGAAAGTCATCCCTCCAAATTTGCATTTCCGGAGTCCATGGTATGCACATAGCGAGTGGTACTTGAAGAAAAAACAATGGTTGTTTCTCTCTATTTTGAGCTTGTCTAGGGGCTTCCCCAGTGGTTCAGAGGTAAAGAATCTGCTTGCAGTGCAGGAGACGCAGGTTCAGTCCCTGTGTTTGGAAGATCCCTTGGAGAAAGAAATGGCAACCCACTACAGTATTCTTGTCTGGGGAATCCCATGCACAGAGGAGCCTGGCAGGCTACAGTCCAGGGATCACAAAGGAGTCAGACATGACAGCGACTCAAACACAAGTGAATAATTCTATTTTCATGTCTATTGCATCCATCACTGGCAAATAGCCAGTGGAGAAAATTTTGTTAAGAAGTTAATGCCACTGCGTGTTAAGGATACATAACCCACCAGAAAAAAAGTCAGAAAATCACCCGGTTATTGTTCAAATAGGAGTCATAGAAACTTAGAAATTCATAAAAGAGAGAGAGTACTGCAGGCTGAGATAGTCATGATGTAGGCCTGAGATGAGCTGTGAAGAAAACCTTATGGTATCGATAGGTTGAAGAGGTAAGGAGGATATTTCCTGGAAGCAGATATAAGACGAATGAAAGCATGAATAACGAAAACACAGGAAACAGTGAGATGATCTTGGAGACTATAGTGGAATAGTCTACTAAAGGAGAACTACAAGATGATGAAAAGAAGAAATACAGCCAAAGCTATAACTTGCAGGGGTCAAGGCTTTCATGTTTGTGTCACCATGTTTTTGTGAAAATATTTGAGACAATTTCTCGGAAAGCTACACCAGCATTTCATTTCAAGCCCTTCTTGGAAGCATCACTCTATTCTGTTAGGTTTGTAGTTAAACTTGAGGAACATAACCTTACAAATGTGACCTGAACCAGGTTTGCCTTCAGCTTCTTGTCTGGATAGCTTTCTTTGTAAACTTTTTCTCATCACAGCCATTTTCATTTTACTGAAATAAATCTCTTTAGCAGATGAATGCTAATACTATTTCTTTCTAAAGGAGAGTAAAATATTTGTGGTCCCCTACCTCCTAAGTAGTTTACTGAATAAATTATTTATGTTGTTGTTGGTGTTCAGTCACAAAGTTGTGTGCAACTCTTTGCGAACCCATGGACTGCAGCACACTAGGCCTCCCTGTCCATCACCTTCTCCAGGAGTTTGCCCAAGTTCATGTCCATTGAATTGGTGATGCTATCCAACTAAATTACTTATAAACTCTGCCTTTTCCTGGAGCATTAATGTTAAACAAAAGTGGTTAAGTTTAATATGAGTTAAGATATTTATTTCCCCTGCTGAAAATATTAGTATTCTTGGCTAGTAAAAAATATGTTTATAAGCCTTATCAAAACATGCATTTATTTCCTAGGGTTGCCGAAACAAGTTACCACAAACTTGGACGGATTGAAAGAACAGAAATTTATTCTCGTATAGTTCTGGAGGCAACGCTCTAAAATCAAGGTGTTGGCAGGGCCATGCTTTCTCTGAAGTCTTTAGGGGGGTACTTCTTCCTGTTTCCTCCTAGCTTTTCTGATTGCCAGCAATCTTGGGCATTCCTCAGCTTGTTGAGGCTTTACTCCAGCCACTGCCTCTGTCTTTGTGTGGTCTTCTCTGTGAATCTCTGCCTAAGTGTCTTCTCTTCCTATTTTAAAGACATAGTTAAAGACTTCCCCAGAAATCCAGTGGTTAAGATTCTGGGCTTCCATTGCAAGGGGCATGGGTTCATACTTTGGTTGGGGAAGTAAGATATTGCATGTCCCTGAAAAATACACAAGTCATATAGGATTAAGGGTGCATTGTACTCTGTTATGACCTCATCTTAACTAATTGCATTTGCAATGACCCTATTTCTAACTAAGGTCACATTCTGAGATTTCTGGGGCCAGGACTTGAATATATATTTTGGGAGGGACACAATTCAACCTATAATATCATATTTATATGTTTCTTATATATTTTTCCCTTTCCAAACACATATCACTGTATCTAAAAATATTGTTTTAGGACATAGAAGGTCATTGCCTTAAGTGAGCATTCTGTCTTGTAGCTGTATTATGTTTTCACTATAGAGACAAAAATGAGATCATCCTCCTTCACCACAGATTTAAATTGTAATGGAGCCACCTGCTTTTAGCTTCATTGCATTAATCTCCTTCCCCCAGGAGAATAGAGTTCCATTGCAGGAGACCTATTTTTTTTTTTTTTTTTACTTTTATAATAAGAACACATTAAAAACTCATTCTCCAGCTTTACATGTTTTCCTGATGCTCCCCTTATTCTATTTTTGTAAATAACTTTGGTATTAGTTTGTCTGGGTTCACCCAATATCCATGTTAATGATGATTGTTATTAAAGGTCCACATCCATTAACTGTAATTCTGAATTACAAAACATTCTAAAACAAAAAAGGACTGTCAAGATATCAAAATCTGGCTGAACCTGAACTCAATAAACAATAAAGCCTAAATTGTTTGATGGTATTTATAAAGGTTTTATCCTGTTTAATGTAAATACTCAAGTTTTTGCAGAAATCATAATCAGTACAGTATATGCAGATACATGATGTAACCTTTCTCACACATGAGAAACCCTGAATTATGAATCACATTTGACACCAAGGACTTCAGATCAGGGGTTGTGGACCTAATCTATCAATCACTGAAACTCAGTTGTCCAAGTGGATTATATTTTAGCCTCCACTCCTTACTAATAAATGTTTTACATCAACTGACATTAAAGCAATTAATCTCAGGCATGTATGAAATCTCTGCTTACCAAAGAGACTTTGTTATTAAACAAGAGTGTGTAACTCTTTCTTAATTACTCAAGAAGCATTTCATACAACAGTATTACTGCTCACATATACTGTTACAAAGTCCATGGTAAATAATCTCCATTAAGCATCATTCATGCCATTATTCAAACACAATAGAACTACTGTTTCACTAAGAGAAATGGCAGATGTGTGGGAGGTGTGGGCAATTGTGATTCTGCTTGTTGTTTGTGCATCTAAAGAACTACTTGTTCAATAAGGCCAAATGTTCAGAAGCAGCAATAGGATAAAAGATTACTCAGAAATCCAGCCTAGCCATGCTGGATAAAACTCCTGAAGTCATAATCTAAGGAATTATGTGATGACAGCTTTTCTGACCAAAGGAGCAGATTGATGGTTCCTGACAAGTCACTTTCTTGGATGTCTCATTTCCTCTTACTTCTGTGAGAATTAAGAATCAGCATCTCAAAAGAGATATATGACTCTTTGATTTATTGTGAAAATTTCTTGAGGCTGTCCTGTAAAGCAGCAGGCTTATGGCAAAGCTCATTACTCCATTTCAAAAGAGACTGTTGTGAGCTAGAGTTTGAGCTCCTCCAGCAAAGCTTTGTAACTGTCATCAGATAGTATATCTGCTCCTGATAAGGTAACCAATAGCTGCCAGAACAAGTTGGCAGAAAGCTTCAACTTTCAGCAGCTATAGGGGGTACCTGTTGGAACAGGCTTCGAGAGTGTTCTAAAGTGGGCAGTTTCCTCCGGCTCCTCTGTGTCTGTCCTCCTTAGCACCTCCTTTTGTCCTCTTAGGGCTATTGCTCTTTTTCTCATGGTGCTCTTTTTCTCAGGGCCCATATACTCTAAACTGCCTTCTTCTTTCTCCCTTCTTCTTTCTCTTCTCTATAGTCCGTGGAATCGGTGAGCTGATACTGCAAAGACCAGTCTGCAGGAGGACTATGCTTGATGGTGTCCACTGCCCTGAGGCTGCATCAGCAAGACCCATCTGGCCCAGGGAAACGTTAGTGCCCACTCTACCATGAGGACTGTTCTCTAACAAGCCTTGGTTATCTTTTCTTCCCTCTCTCTTTTTTAAAAAAAATTATCAAGGTATAGTTAATTTACAATATTGTATTAATTTCTGCTGCACAGTAAAGTGACTCGGTTATAAATATGTATGTATTCTTTTTCATATTCTTTTCCATTATGGTTTAAAACAGGATATTGACCATAGTTCCATGTGTTGTATAGTAGGGCCTTGTTCCTCTCTTTTAGCTTACATTTGTTCTCTTCTTCAATGTTTTTTTCTCTTTTTCTTGCTTTCTGTTAGACATATATTGCTGCATAACAATAGTATGTGCATACTCAGTTGTGTCTGACTCTTTGTAACTCCATGGAGTATGGCCCACCAGGCTCCTCTGTCCACTGGATTTTCCAGCAAGAATAGTGGAGTGGCCATTTCCTTCTTCAGGGGATCTTCCTAACCCAGGGATCAAACCTGCATCTCCTGCCTTAGATTAGCCCACATTTAGCAGCATAAATTAACACGCATTTATATCTCATTGATTCTGTGAGTCAGGAGTACAGATGAGGCTTAGATAGTTGGATTCTGTGTGAGGGCACATTCAAGATGTCAGTTCTCATGTGGAGATTGAACTGGGGAAGAGTCCACTTCTAGGCTGGTTCATTTTGTTGGCTGAATCGTTTTCTTGCAGCTATAATGCTGAGGGTTTCAGCTTTTTGCTGTTTGTCAGCCAGAGACTGCCCTTAGCAACTAGAGGTTGTCTACAGTTCTTCACCGTGTAAGCCTTTCCAAAATAATTGCATGCTTCATCATAGTCTGTAAGAGAAAGTCTCCAGCAAGACAGGTCACCATTCACGCAGCTTAATCCTGTGTGCATGATTACATATGTCTATCACCATTGCTGTATTCTATAGGTTAGGAGTGAGTCACATGTCCTGTCCTCATTCAAGGGAAGGGAGCTGTTCAAGGATACCAGCTGTGTTAGGACATGGGGCCCACCCCCACAAGCCTGTCTGCCACAGTCTCCCCTATGGCTTCCAATGATTCACACCTCTCCCAAGTGTAAAACACATTCATCCCGTCCTAAGGTCTCCAAGGGCCTCATCCCATGAGAGTATCAGCATCTGATTTGAATTCAGAATCTCATCAGGTAAATCAATTCCAGGTGAGGATGAGATTCTATGGGAAGCTCTTCTTGATCAGTTAATCTTTAAATCTAGAGAGTCAGCAGCCAGTGTAAACTCAGGTTACCTGGCCCCTGCTCATGTATCCAGCATTCAGTGGTGATATAGTCATTGTTAACAGCTATAGACATTCTTGGGCTTCCCAGGTGGCTCAAGGGTAAAGTATTTGCCTGCCAAGGCAGAAGATGCGGGTTCAATCTCTGGGTTTGAAGATCCCTTGGAGAAGGAAATGGCAACCCACTCCAGCATTTTTGCCTGGGAAATCCCATGGACAGAGGAACTGGAAGACTATAGTCCATGGATTTGCAAAAGAGTTTGACATGACTTAGTGACTAAACAACAACGACAATAATAGATATTCTATGAAGGAGAAAAAGCAAAGTACAGAATAGTCACTGGTCTCTAACAATGAAACAGTCAGTAAAATGTTAGAAGTTTCCTGATTAGATTTCAAAGAATGGAAATAATTTTCCATGGCTATTGGCTCTACCCTCTGAATTCCTGGTTCAGCCATGTGGGTCATCTTCTCTTTTCCATGAGGGTTGTATGTTTTTGCAATTGAATGATTTTAGCAGCTTGCTTCCTGCCAGTAGAATTTTGTGGTTTTGATAAACCTTGTTTTGTTAAATTAAAAAAAATTAAACCGGCAAGGTTTTTACTGATATAATTTTATCAATAATTTGTGGGTCTCATTTCTCCAAAGTAGACATATGGATGATCAACAGTCACATGAAAAGATGCTTAACATTTCTAATTACTAGAGAAATGCAAGTCAAAAATATAAAGAGTGACCATCAGTAAAATGTCTACAAATAACAAATCCTGGAGAGAGTATGGACAAAGAGGAACACTTCTACGCTATTGGAAGGAATGTAAGTTGGTGCAGCCACAATGGAAAAGAGTATTGAGGTTCCTCAAAAAACTAAAAATAGAGTACTATTACTATAATATAGTAATAGTATTAGTATAGTATTATTATATAATATTGATATATAATATTATATAGTATAATATTATCAGAGAAGGCAATGGCAAACCACTCCAGTACTCTTGCCTGGAAAATCCCATGGGCGGAGGAGCCTGGTAGGCTGCAGTCCATGGGGTTGCTAAGAGTCGGACACAACTGAGCGACTTCACTTTCACTTTTCACTTTCACGCATTGGAGAAGGAAATGGCAACCCACTCCAGTGTTCTTGCCTGGAGAATCCCAGGGATGGGGGAGCCTGGTGGGCTGCTGTTTATGAGGTCGCACAGAGTCAGACAAGACTTAAGTGACTTAGCAGCAGCAGTATAATATTATATAGTATTATTATATAGATAGGATTACTATAATATACTATTATATAATATTATTATGGCAACCCCACTCCTAGGCATATACCAGGCAAAACTGTAAATTTAAAATATATATGCACCTCTATGTTCATATCAGCACTATTTATGATAACCAAGACATGGAAGCAACTTAGATGTCCATCTACAGATGAATGGATAAAGAAAATATGCTGTATCTATAAAATTGAATATTACTCAGTCATTAAAAAGAATGCATGTGGGTCACAACAAACTGAAAAATTCTTAAAGAGGTGGAAATACCAGAATACCTTACCTGCCTCCTGAGAAATCTGTATGCAGGTCAAGAAGCAACAGTTACAACCGGATGTGAAACAACAACTGCTTCCAAATTGAGAAAGGTGTACGTCAAGACTATATATTGTCACCCTGCTATTTAACTTACATGCAGAGTACATCATGTGAAATGCCAGGCTGGATGAAGCACAAGCTGGAATTAAGACTGCCACAAGAAATATCAATAACCTCATATAGGCAGATGATACCACCCTTATGGCAGAAAGTGAAGAGGAACTGAAGAGGCTCTTGATGAAAGTGAAAGAGGAGAGTGAAAAAGCTGGCTTAAAACTCAACATTCAAAACACAAATCATGGCGTCTGGTCCCATCACTTCATGGCAAATAGATGGGGAAACAATGGAAACAATGACAGACTTTATTTCCTTGGGCTCCCAAATCACTGCAGATGGTGACTGCAGCCATGAAATTAAAAGATGCTTGCTGCTTGGAAGAAAAGCTATGGCAAACCTAGACAGCATATTAAAAAGCAGAGACATTACTTTGCCAACAAAGGTCCATCTAGTCAAAGCTATGGTTTTTCCAGTAGTCATGAATGGATGTGAGAGCTGTACTATAAAGAAAGCTGCTGCTGCTGCTAAGTCGCTTCAGTCGTGTCCGACTCTGTGCAACCCCAGAAATGGCAGCCCACCAGGCTCCCCCGGCCCTGGGATTCTCCAGGCAAGAACACTGGAGTGGGTAAAGAAAGCTGAGTCCCAAAGAAATGATACTTTCAAACAGTGGTATTGGAGAAGACTCTTGGACTGCAAGGAGATCAAAGCAGTCAATCCTAAAGGAAATCAGTCCTGAATATTCATTGGAATGAATGATGCTGAAGCTGAAGCTCCAATACTTTGGCTACCTGATGCGAAGAACTGACATTTGAAAAGACCCTGATGCTGGGAAAGATTGAAGGCGGGAGGAGAAGGGGACGACAGAGTATGAGATGGTTGGATGGCACCACCAACTTGATGGACATGTATCTGAGCAGGTTCCAGGAGCTGGTGATGGACAGGGAAGCCTGGAGAGCTGCAGTCCATGGGGGTTGCAAAGAGTCAGACACTACTGAGTGACTGAACTGACTGCACTGAATGAAATAATGCCATTTGCAGCTACATGAATGGACCGAGAGATTATCAGGCTGAGTGAAGTAAGACAGAGAAAGATAAATAGCATATGATGTCACTCATATGTGTTCTAAAATATGGTTTTTCCAGTGGTCATGTATGGATGTGAGAGTTGGACTGTGAAGAAGGCTGAGCGCTGAAAAATTGATGCTTTTGAATTGTGGTGTTGGAGAAGACTCTTGAGAGTCCCTTGGACTGCAAGGAGATCCAACCAGTCCATCCTAAAAGAGATCAGCCCTGGGATTTCTTTGGAAGGAATGACGCTAAAGCTGAAGCTCCAGTACTTTGGCCACCTCATGCGAAGAGTTGACTCATTGGAAAAGACTCTGATGCTGGGAGGGATTGGGGGCAGGAGGAGAAGGGGACGACCGAGGATGAGATGGCTGGATGGCATTACCGACTCGATGGACATGAGTCTGAGTGAACTCCGGGAGTTGGTGATGGACAGGGAGGCCTGGTGTGCTGCGATTCATGGGGTCGCAAAGAGTCGGACACGACTGACTGAGTGACTGAACTGAACTGAACTTATCTATAAAACAGAAGCAGACTTACAGTATAGAAAACAAACTTGTGGTTGCCAAGGGGGTGGTAGGGTGGGAGAGGGATGGAATGGGAATTAAGGATTAGCAGACACAAACCATTATATGGAGAATGGATGAACAGTATGTTCCTAGTGTATAGCACAAGGAAATCTATTCAATATCCTGTGATAAATCATAATGGAAAAGAATGTTAAAAAGAAAATATGCATATAACTGAATCACTTTGCTGTACACAGAAATTAACACAGCTACAACTTATAAATATATATATTTACTACAGTAAATCAACTATAATTTAAAAAACTAAAAAAAATTTGATCAACAAGGAAAAAAAAAAAAAAGAATCTGTGAGTCTCTCATGGATTTCCTTGGAGTTTACATCAGTAGACAGAAGCCCTCATGTGCTTTTTAGATAAGCCCTTCTCTATCTGTGTTTCTGCCATGAAGCCTGAAGGACAATGTTCTCTAGGTTTTTAGGGACCTCTGGTGTGACTGAAATGATGCCCTTGATCACCTAAAAGGCCTTTTAAACACTCTGACCATTTGATCTTTCTGAGGTTTAACAAAATTCTTATAGTCACACCCTTGGTTTTTTTTCTGTGATGTCTGGAGAATTTTAATATCATCAAAAACTGGCTCCTTTTTGTTTAAAAGTTCTTTTCCCAATTAATTTGTCTCTCTCCTCTGGCATTGTATTTTAAGTAGCAAGAACAAACAAGAAGATACCTACATCTTTCCTCTTTAGCTATGGAACCAAGTTCATCGTTTATAAATTCCTTTTCTGAAATAACTTTGAGACAATTTCTGCAAGCTCTTGAAACTATATAACAATAACCACACTTCTTTCAGTTCCAATAACATGCTCTTCACTTCTGAGACTTCACCAATACCATCCTCAATTCTCAAATTTTTACTAACAGTCTATTCCAAGCAATTTAGTTGTTCTCTCATGTTCCTTAAGATTCTTTCATCCTCCTCCTTCTGCCTTCATCCACAGTCATGATCACATTTTCATGTAGTTGTTATAGCAAGATAACATGTCCAGGTACCAAATTTGTATTATCTATTGCTGCTTAATAATAAATGCGTGCGTGTATGCTAAGTCACTTCTGTCCTGTCTGACTCTTTGCGACCCATAGACTGTAGCCCACCAGGCTCCTCTGTCCATGGGATTCTCTAGACAAGAATACTGGGGTGGGTTGCCATGCCTTCTTCCAGGGGATTTCCCTGACCCAGGGATTGAACCTGCATCTCTTACATCTCCTGCATTTGCAGGAGGGTTCTTTACCACTAGCACCACCTGGGAAGCCTCTTAATTATATACATATATGTTTAGTTTTCCCTATGCACGGTTTTGACAGACGTGTCAGCCAGGTCTGGGTTCTCATCTGTGTGTGTGCTCAGCTGCTCGGTCATGTCTGATTCTTTGCAACCCCATGGATAGAGGAGCCTGGCAGGCTTTAACTGTCCATGGGATTCTCCAGGCAGGAGTACTGGAGTGGGTTGCCATTTTCTCCTCTAGGGGATCTTCCTGACCCAATATCAAACCTGAGTCTCTTGAGTCTCCTGAATTGGCAGGTGGATTCTTTAACAGAAGCACCTCCTCGGAAGCCTGGGGTCTCATCTGGAAGACCAAATAGGGAAGGATCTGTTGCTAAATTCAATCAGGCTACTGGTAGAGTTTATTTCCTTGTGCTTGTGAGGCTGAGGGCCCCAGCTTCTCCCTAGCTGTTAGATGCAGGCTGCTCTGAACTCCTTGCCATGGGATCGCCCCAAAATGATCACATGCTTCACAAAAACAGCTTGTAGTGGATGTCTTTTTTGTGTTTGTTTTTATTCCATTCCTTCATTATATGTTTTGTCCTAACCGCTCTTTCTCTTTCATTTTTACTTTCATGTTGTGGCGTTTATGATTCCCACAGTTAAACCGACTCAAGTTCGTATAGGAAAATGGGAAATCCTGCTGTGAATGGGAAGACCCAGCTGAGCTTCAGGAGCAGCAGGAACCAAGGGGACAAACCACACCACACAGTCTTTCAGTCCCTCCCTCCTGCAAGTCAGTCTCTGCCCTGTGGTGGCAGCCTTGCCTCTTGTGAGCTTTGAGTTTAACATCGTCCAGCTTCCACAACCAGAAAGACATCTTGCTCTACTCTGATTTAGAAATATCTTGGAAGAGCAGTCTGATATATTCAACCTTTGTGGAAAGCACACCTCTAAGGAAGGGGTAATTAGACTGACAAGCTCTGGTCTGGCCCCACCTTGGTTTAGGCACATGTGGCTATTGGGAATCCATCTAGGAACATGGTAGGCCTATGCATAGGGGCAGGGGTAGCAGTTTTAACCATAAAGGCTGGTTAATGTCAGCCTTTAACCATATGCTGAGGAGTAACATCACATGTTCTTTTCTTTCTCTCTCTCTTCTTGCCCTTTCTGCTCTGTACTTTTATGTTTTCCTTCTTCAAATAGTTTATTTTTATTTTCTTCCTTGTTCTTTTTCTTGTGCAATAAAGCAGATCTAGACTACCAAGGCCATCTACACTAATTCTGTTCCTGTAATTTCCCATTAGCGGCCTGGAATGATAAGAATTGTTATTCCTACTCTAGAAAGTAGTTTCCTTCTGTCCACGGGTCAGCCCAGGCAGATGACTCTTGCTGTAGCTGACCTAAAGAAATTTCCTTCTCCTGTGATGGGGTGTTGGCAGCCTGAAGCCTCCTGTGTCCTCCTTGTGTGCCCTCCTGGTAGGTATCAGCCTGGAACACAGAGCACAAGAAATCAATAAAAACCAGTCAGATGTTGAAGAGTTTACAAAACCATCATTTAGTCTTTTATCTGTACTTTCTACAGTAATTAGGGTTTTGTTGTTTTCATTAAAAACTCATCAGAACTCTAATTTAAAAGGTTATTATTGCTGTTATGAATTCAAGATGGGAGTTATTATTCTGAATACATTGACCTCTTAAAATTTAAGTGGATTCACTTATCATGTACTTTCTATGTGTAAGAAAAAGCTTTCTTTTCTAAGAACAGGTTAGAAAAATACATTTGAGGAAAGTAATTACTTGAAATCTATATGTTTTAATTTAAAAAGTGCTTCATTTGAAATTTTCTTTCATTATTTTTTATTTAGCCTTGAAGAAATATAAACTAATAAGTTCATGGAGCAAAATTAATAGTATTAGTAAATCACTTGCAACATTTCTGGTAAATGACTTAGAAATAAGAAATTAATAGAAACATCCTACTGTATAGCACAGGGAAGAATACATTAAATATCCTATAGTAAACCATGATGGAAAAGAAAATGAAAAAGAATATATATATATATTTATATATAGGAGTTCCAGGTAATGCTACTGGTAAAGAAACTGCCTGCCAATGCAGGAGGCATAAGAGATGTGGGTTTGATTCCTGAATCAGGAAGATACCCTGGAGAATGCCACAGCAACCACTCTAGTATTCTTGTCTGAAGAATCCCATGGACAGAGTCTGGCAGACTACAGTCCATAAGGTCACAAAGAGTTAGACACTACTGAAGTGACTTAACACGCATGCACACATATAGGTACACACACACACACACATGCACACACACATACATATATATGTGTCTGAATCACTTTTCTATGCACCAGAAACCACAACATTGTAGATCAGTTATATGTCAATTAAAAATGAAAATAATAGAAACTGAAGATTATTACTAGAATGAACCTAGTTACTACATTGAAAGACACACAGAAAATTTCAGTGTCTGAGAAGGCTATAAAAGTGGTTATAAAGATTTGGATTACCAACTGATTCAAGAAAAATTGAAAACAGAAGAGATGGGATGCAGTTTTTAGCTATATCTGCAATGCTTTGTTTTTTGTTTGTTTGTTTGTTTTTAAGATACAAAATTTTAAAACATGCTAACACTCTACTATTTGGGGGTGGGTCTAAAACATCTCAGTTTTGAAAAAACTTTTTTAGGCCATGCAGCATGTGGGGTCTTAGTTCCCCAACCAGGGATCAAACCTACATCCCCTGCAGTGGAAGCTTGGAGTCTTAACCACTGGTGCATGCGTCCTAAGTCACATCTGACTTTTTGCAACCCTATGGACTGTAGCCTACCAGGTAATTCTGTCCCTGGGATTCTCCAGGAAAAAATACTGGAGTGGGTTGCCATGCCCTCCTCCAGGGGATCTTCCCAACCCAGGGATTGATACTGCCTCTCTTATGTCTTCTGCATTGGCAGGCAGGTTGTTTACCACCAGTGCCACCTGGGAACACCCTTAACAACTGGACCACCAGGGAAATCAATTTAAAATAATAAGAGATACATTGAATGAAAAGTTAAAGGAACTCAACTTACTTCATGTGAATAAGCAGCTCACATTTGACTGTGTGTATCATAACTGTGGAAAGCTCTTAAAGAGAGTGGAATACCAGACCATTTTACCTGTCTCCTGAGAAACCTGTTTGCAGGTCAAGAAGCAACAGTTAGAACTATGTATAGGACAACTGACTGGTTCAGGATTGGGAAAGGAGTATCACAAGGTTGTCTGTGGTCACCCTGTTTATTTAACTTATACACTGAAAACATAATGAGAAATGTTGGGCTGGATGAGTTATAAGCTGGAATCAAGATAAGTGGGAGAGACATCAGGAACCTCAGATATGCAGATGATACCACTCTATTGGCAGAAATTAAAGAGGAACTAAACAACCTCTTGATGAGGGTGAAGGGACAAGAGTGAAAAAAACTGGCTTAAAACTAAATATTAAAAAAACAAAAACTAAGTTCATGTCATCTGGCCCAATTTAGTTCAGTTGCTCAGTCATGTCTGATTATTTGCAACCCCATGAACTGAAGCACGCTGGGCCTCCCAGTCCATCGCTAACTCCTGAAGTACACCCAAACCCATATCCATTGAGTCAGTGATGCCATCCAACCATCTCATCCTCTGTCGTCCCCTTCTCCTCCTGCCCTCAATCCCTCCCAGCATCAGGGGCTTTTCAAATGAGTCAACTCTTTGCATGAGGTGGCCAAAGTATTGGAGTTTCAGCTTCAACATCAGTCCTTCCAATGAACACCCAGGACTGATCTCCTTTAGGATGGACTGGTTGGATCTCCTTGCAGTCCAAGGGACTCTCAAGAGTCTTCTCCAACACCACAGTTCAAAAGCATCAATTCTTCGGTGCTCAGTTTTCTTTGTAGTCCAACTCTCAAATCCATACATGACCGCTGGAAAAACCATAGCCTTGACTAGACAGACATTTGTTGACAAAGTAATGTCTCTGCTTTTTAATGTGCTGTCTAGGTTGGTCATAACTTTCCTTCCAAGGAGTAAGCATCTTTTGATTTCATGGCTGCAATCACCATCTGCAATGATTTTGAAGCCCAGAAAAATAAAGTCAGTCACTGTTTCCATTGTTTCTCCTATTTGCCATGAGGTGATGGGACTGGATGCCATGATCTTCATTTTCTGAATGTTGAGCTTTAAGCCAACTTTTTCACTCTCCTCTTTCATGTTCATTAAGAGGTTCTTTAGTTCTTCACTTCCTGCCATAACAGTGGTGTCATCTGCCTATCTGAGGTTACTGATATTTCTCCCAGCAATCTGATTCCAGGTTGTGCTTCATCCAGCCCAGTGTTTCTCTTGATGTACTCTGCATATAAGTTAAATAAGCAGGGTGACAATATACAGACTTGACGTACTCCTTTTCCTATTTGGAACCAGTCTGTTGTTCTATGTCCAGTTCTAACTGTTGCTTCCTGACCTGCGTATGGGTTTCTCAAGAGGCAGATCAGGTGGTCTGGTATTCCTATCTCTTTCAGAATTTTCCACAGTTTCTTTTGATCCACACAGTCAAAGGCTATGGCATAGTCAATAAAGCAGAAATAGATGTTTCTCTGGAACTCTCTTGCTTTTTTGATGATCCAGTGGATGTTGGCAATTTGATCTCTGGTTCCTCTGCCTTTTCTAAAACCACCTTGAATATCTGGAAGTTCATGGTTCACATATTGCTGAGTCCTGGCTTGGAGAATTTTAAGCATCACTTTACTAGTGTGTGAGATAAGTGCAATTGTGTGGTAGTTTGAGCCTTTCTTTGGGATTGGAATGAAAACTGACCTTTTCCACTCCTGTGGCCACTGCTGGCTCCATTACTTCAGGGCAAACAGAAGGGGAAAAGGTGGAACCAGTGACAAACTTCCTCTTCTTGGGTTTACAGTCACTGCAAAGAGTCGGACATGACTAAACCAATTTAGCATACATGCTCATTTTAAGTCAAGGATATAACAGAGTTCTTGTCCATTTCTGCCTACTAGAATTTTTTAGTGACATTTCTTTTGTGGATAATGAGTTAATGACTCAGACACAGAACAAAGAGCTCCAAATCTCACATCCTAGGAGGAAATTCAGAAAGGGGAGGTTCTCAGAAGCTCCCCAAACCAGTTTGTCTTCAAGGTCCGGCTTGCCTGTCACAGCCGAAATCAGCAGCTCCAGGCTCTACTTTCAGACTTGGTGGTTGACCATTTAAGCTGCCCTCACAGAGCACTGCTAAAGCATTATGAGGCCACAAAGACTTAGAGGTGTACTCACCACAAAGAGCTCATGGTTGCCTTCTCTGTAGGACTGCTGTACTTTGAGAACAAACACACATATACAATTGTGCTTAGAGTGAACTGCAGCCATTTTTCTATGTGCAGTCAGAAACTGACATCCCTAAACCTCAAGCTCATTATACTTCTGTAATAAAGGCATGTTGAAATAAATGCAGAAAATATTATATTCAAATGGTTCCCAACTCAAAACAGAAGTGAAAGGATACAGGATGCTTAGCCAACAAAACATGTTGCATGTGTGTTGGAGCATTAACTCCTGGTACAAGAGAGAAAAAAATAGATGAGGCAACAGTTAGCTACCAGCAGCTACCAGCAGCAGATCATAAGGGCCATTGGCATAATTTCTGGCCATGACTTGATAGAAAACCCCTAGGCAGCAGCTTGTGGGAAAACCACTTACCCGTTTGGAAAGAGAGACAGAAGGATAGCTGAAAGTAAAATCATCACAGATGTGCATAAACCAGGTAGCTACTTGTCCTCATGCCACTCCCTGCGGGACTTTTTAATATAATGTCCCTCCATCTCTGTTACAATTCTACCCGCCTTTGATGGCCCCCACTCTTCCAGATAACTGTCTTACACATTCTTCTTTCTTTTTTTTTTTAAAAGTATTTTGTTTTTATTTATTTGACTTTGCCCGGTCTTAGTTGTGGCACACGGGATCTTTGATTTTCATTGCAGCATGCAGGATTTTTAATTGCACCATGCAGGGTCTAGTTCCCTAACCAGAGATTGAACCCAGGCCGTCTGCATTGGGAGCATGAAATTGTAGCTACTGGACCACTAGGGAAGTCCCTGTCTTACAAATTCTTTTCTTTTCCTACACTTTAGTATTTTGTTTTTACTTCTCACATTTTTTTTTTCTCTTTTACCACACTTAGCTATCTCTTATGTGGATCATGTAAATTCTCTCATTTAAACTTTAAGCTTTGTTGAAGCAAGGAACATACTTATTTATTTCTGTAGTTCTAGTTCCTAATCACTTGCTTTGCAAGGTTAACAAAAGCCAAATAAATTGAGTTGTTACATATATTCATGGGGGTGGGATAAACAAAGTAGGAGGTAGATATTTAAATATGTAATAGAAGAAATATAGCAATATCAAGTCATATTCATCAGAAATATAACTTTAATTTTTTACCTAATGAGTTGTCACTGAATTGGTATAACTAGTGACCCTGAATGATCAAGATCTGCTTTATGAAAAAGATGTCTCTGACAAAACTGGAGCACAATATGACAGGGTTCTGCAAGACACAGCTTTAAAAGACAGAAAGATAAATTAAGGAAACAATAATATTTACCATCATATCAAAAAGAATAAAATATCTAGGAATAAACCTAAGGAGACAAAAACCTGTACTCTGAAACTGATGAAAAAATTGAAGAAGACACAAACAGATGGAAAGATATTCTGTGTTCCTGGATTGAAAGAATCTATACTGTTAAAATGACTCTATTACCCAAGGCAATCTACAGATTCAACCCAACCTCTATCAAATTACCAATGGCATTTTTCACAGAACTAGAATAAAAAGTTATGAAAAAAGAAAGATAGCATATTATTCACTTACGGAGGATAGTAGTTCAGGTTCTTTTGATATAAGTAACAGAAACTAAGGTTGTCAATAATTCTTTTATAAAGGACATTAAAATAGCTTGTCATCCAGAGGATGCTATGAAAACTGAATTTAGGGAGTTGGGAAACAAGGTGCTTGCTCCTCTGTACCTGGAGAAATTTCACTGACACTCAATCCACTGAGCTGCTGCTTCTCAGCATTCAGGGGTCAAATTCTGAGAAACTGTGTGAGCTGACCAGCTTGGATTTTATATTTTCCTTTTCTGAGGCAGTAAAGAATCCACCTGCAATGTAGGAGATGGTGGTGGTGTTTAATTGCTAAGTTGTGTCCAACTCTTATAAACCCATGAACTGTATGTAGCCTGCCAGGCTCCTCTATCCATGGGATTCTCCAGGCAAGAATACTGGAGTGGGTTGCCATTTCCTTCTCCAGGGTATCTTCCAGGCCCAGGAACTGAACCCAGGTCTCCTGCACTGCAGGCAGATTCCTTACCAACTGAGCTACAAGGGAAGCCCACAATGTGGGAGACTTCAGTTCAATCCCTGGGTTGGGAAGATCCCCTGGAGAAGAAAACAGCTATCCACTCCAGTATTCTTGCCTGGAGAACTCCATGGACAGTGGAGCCTGGTGGGCTACAGACTATGGGGTTACAAAGAGTTAGACACAATTAAGTGACTTTCACTTCACTTCACTTTTCTCAGATAACAACAGGATAAGAAAGTATCACTAAGGGAATTGTGAGCTGTGCTACCTCCTCCGGTAAGGTCTACTGCAAGTAACTCTGGACCTACTTTTCCAAGATAAGAGAAAAGGAATAAACTAGACTTTTTTCATGAGCTTCCTTAAAATTTCCTCTATCCATTTCATTGAAATTCCTCTCTTCTCTACTTTTCTGAAGTAAATAGAAGTAGGGGGCAAGCAAGGATTAACCCACTTCCATCAGGGAAGCTCCTTACACATCACCCAGTCTTGCCGCCACCATTCCCCTCACTGTGGTCCTGGGGGCAAAATGGACCTACTCTTTTTATTCTTAACAATTTTCTTTAGATTAGCTATGGAAATTTTTTTTACTAGGCTTAGACTCTTTGTAGTCAAAATCCTCCTTGACAGCTCTGAGTAAGAAAAAATAGATATTTAGTAGCTTTAAGATGACATGAATCAAATCTATATTTCTCTTATAATCTTAGAATTTTGCCTTTTGAACTGTCAGTATCCCTACCTTAAAAAGTAGTGACTCTGGTCCATCATGGTTTCCATAATGGAAAAGAATATATTTAAAAATGTAAAAATAATAGTGGTTACTTTGTAGAAATTTTTTAAATAGTTTTTTCATCAATAATTTATTTTTAGACACACATATGTGAAATAGTTTAAGGTAAGTTGATTAAATCTTGTTTTAAACATACACTATGTGACATTAGGAAGTCCCCTGAGCACTCCTTATCATCATTTACTGATAATAATAGATAAGTAAATGAAGTCAGAGTTTAATTGCATTTAAACACTTCTGGCCATTATTTTGCATTTTTAAAAGCTAATTATATAACTGTAATGGTTAATTTTATGTGTCAACTTGACTGGGCTTCAATTAAATCTTATTCTGGGTAAGTTTTTGTGAGAGTGTTTTCAGATGACATTAGCATTTAAATCAGTGTGCTCAGCAAAGCAGACAGGCCTCCCCAGCGTAAGTGGGCATCATCTAATCCACGGAGGTCTTGAATAGAACAGAAAGATGGAAGAAGGTTGAATTCTCTCTCTGCCTGCCTGCTGAGTTGGGGCATTGATCTCCCATTTTCAGATTGAAACATACCATTGTTTTCCCAGGTTTGTAGGCGTTTGGACTCAGAATAGAATTACACCACTAGCTCTCCTGGATCTTCCTCTTGCAGACTGCAGACTGTGGGAATTCTCAGAATCCGTAATCACATGAGCCAATTTCTCCTAATAAATATCCATGTGTGTGCTGTGTGTTTAGACACTCGATTGTGACTCTTTGCCGCCCTTTGTACAGTAACCCACCATGCTTCTCTGTTCACGGCAGTTTTCAGGCAATTCCTTTTCTTTTTCCAGGGGATCTTCCTGACCCAGGGATCAAACCTGTGTCTCCTGATAGGCAGGCAGATTCTTTACTACTGAGCCACCTGAGAAGCCCCATATACATGTATAATATCTGGATATTTATTGAGCTTCTGGATGGCTCAGCAGGTAAAGAATCCACCTGAAGTGCAGGAGATGAAAGTTTAATTCCTGGGTCAGGAAGATTCCCTGGAGGAGGAAATGGCAACCCACTTCAGTTTTCCTGCCTGGGAAATATAATGGAGAGACAAGCCTGGCGTGCTACAGTCCATGCGGTCACAAGAGTTGGACACTACTGAGTGACTAAACAACATTTATGCATATATATATGTGTGTATATATATGTGTGTGTATGTGTGTGTGTGTGTGTGTGTGTGTGTATGTATGGGGAATGTTGATTGAAGAGCAAAGAAGTTCTCCATTACATTCAGCGTGTGACTGTTGATTGTTCCTGTTCTGAGCAATCACATGGGCACTGTGGAGTTGCATGTGACCTCCTAAGTGAGTCTCACTTTAAATGACAGTGATTCAGAGCCTTTCTGGACCATATTAGTCACCCGACAATGTCTCCCTCACCTCTCTCCCTGCCACCACTTAAAAAAAATATTCCCTTTCTCTCCAGTGGAGAGAAATCTTTTCAACAGTGACTATTTCTCCTCTAGATACCTGAGCTTTTCCATTTACCTTTCAGATTCATACCTGTCTGAGTTTTTATAAGGCCCAGCAGATGTAGAGCCAGTTCTGGAGTTCATTAACAATGCCATTTTGACCTTTCACAAGGCCCCCAGCACAGACAGACTTTTCAGGAAGGACCTGGCCTTAGGAAGAAACCAACTGCCAGAAGCCGGCCATGAGCACTGCCTTCAGGCAAGGAGCTCACAGATTTTGAATATCCACTTTTATCTAAAACATTTCATTAGTGAACATTCTATGTGAAAGGCAGTAAATGCCCAGGCTTCTCAAAGCAGGCTCCCAGATGTGTAGTTTTCTTTTTCAGATAGAAACACTATGTGTACATTGGTAGGAAATGCCCCCTTGGGCACTCGACATGTAATTTGATTTGACTGTGTTATTTGAAAATCATTACTAGGTATTTTATTTAAGTTAATCTTTTAGAAGTTTGCCTTTATTGATGGATTAAAAAAGTTAATTTGGTTTGGGACCAATATTTATGACTTCTTAAGTATCACAAAAAAATAAAAGCACGGCTTTCAGACTACATTAATACTTGAGTTGGGATTTTAGAGTCATACAGAATAGGCTTTGAAAATAAAAACTGGTTATAAACCGTGGATTTGGGCAATTCAACTTCTGAAAACTCTGATTTCCTCATCAATAAAATGGACATAATTTTGTGGGGATTAAAAAAGAAAACCTATTAAATAGCTGTGTTCAGTGTTTGGCATTAGCAAGTTCTCAATGCTGTCGTCATGCTTCTTTTTAGCATTATATTGCTATTATTAGTAGATTTACTATTACCTGTTTACTTCATTGTTCAATTTTAATACTATTGAAAAATGAGTAGCTTTTCTTTTCTAATATCTTAAAAAAAAATGGAAGTGTAGTTAATTTACAATGTTATGCTAGTTTCAAGTATACAGCAAAGTGATTCATATATATATGTATACATATATGTAATATTTTTCAGATTCTTTTCCATTATAGGTTATTACAAGTTGTTGAGTATAGTTCTCTATGCTATATGGTAGGTCTTTGTTGTTTAGGGCAGTGGTCCTCAACTTTTTTGGCATTGGGGACCAATTTTGTGGAAAACAATTTTTATACAAACTGAGGGTGGAAGCAATGGTTTCAGGATGATTCAAAATTACATTTATTGTGCACTTTATTTCTAACCTAGTGTTGCCAGTGGTCTAATAGGAGGTATGGATCTGTGGTCCAAAAGTTGGAGACCCGGGGTCTGGGCAGCTTTTCTTATCAAGCAGTTGGTTTAAATTACTTCTATCCAGTTTTGCTCATATTAATATATACAAAATCACTGCAGACAGTGACTACAGCCATGAAATTAAAAGACGCTTGCTCCTTGTAAGAAAAGCTATGACAAACTTATACAGCATATTAAAATGCAGAGACATCCCTTACTGACAAAGGTCCATATAGCCAAAGCTATGGTCTTTCCAGTAGTCATATATAAATGTGAGAGTTGTACCATGCTGCTGCTAAGTCGCTTCAGTCGTGTCTGACTCTGTGTGACCCCATAGACGGCAGCTCACCAGGCTCCCCCATCCCTGGGATTCTCCAGGCAAGAACACTGGAGTAGGTTGCCATTTCCTTCTCCAATGCATGAAAGTGAAAAGTGAAAGTGAAGTCGCTCAGTCATGTCCGACTCTTCCCGACCCCATGGACTGCAGCCCACCAGGCTCCTCCATCCATGGGATTTTCCAGGCGAGAGTACTGGAGTGGGGTGCCATTGCCTTCTCCATTGTACCATAAAGAAGGCTAAGTGCCAAAGAATTGATGCTTTCAAATTGTGGTGCTGGAGAAGACTCTTAAGAACCAATACAGTATTGTAAAGTAAAATAAAGTAAAAAAAAAAAAAAAAAAGAATCCCTTGGACAATAAGGAGATCAAACTAGTCAATTCTAAAGGACATCCACCCTAAATATTCACTGGAAGGACTGATGATGAAGGTCCAATACTTTGGTTACGTGATGTAAAGAACCGATTCACTGGGAAAGACCCTGATGCTGGAAAAGATAGAAAGCAGGATGAAAAGGGCACAACAGAAGATGAGATAATTGGATGGCATCACTGACCCAATGGACATGAGTTTGAGCAAACTCTGAGAGATAGTGAAGGACAGGGAAGCCTGGCTTGCTGCAGTTCATGAGGTCGCAGAGAGTCGGACATGACTTGGAGACTGAATAACAATATATACAAAATGTCACAGCATAAATACATACACCATGTGATGAAACTAATTGTTAGGTAGTTAGAATAGGAAAAAGGAATACAAAATGGCAGTGGCTAAAAGACAAAGAAGGGAAAAGCCCATTAAAATAGAACAAAGGAAGGTCTGAGGACGGGAGTGAGGACCTCAGGTAAAACAAACAGCACTCCTGGCTAGCCCAGTTTACATAGTGCAGGCCCAGGGGGAGGAGAAAAAACATATAAGCAGAGGAGCCAAAATTGTACCTGGGGACCTCTCTTCATGTCTTTTGGGTCAGCATGCCCTCATGCCTTGAGGATGTATTTTCCTTTACTTTCTAAATAAAACTGAGCTGTAACACGGAGCTGTAACACCGGTCCATCAGAGGGCTGTACTGCTGGTCTGCCAGTCACTTCAAATTTTTGTTGGGATGAGACAGAACCAGGGAATTACAAACTCCCCTGACCCTAGTGTAATGAAAATGGTTGACCTTACCTTATTTTCTTCAAATCTTTTAGTCTTGATAAAGCAAATTAAAAAGAATTTGCAAACAAAAAAGTCAAAGCAAACATAAGATTGTGTTTGATCCAATCTGATCAATAAACACACATCAAAGAACTTGATGAAGTTCATTATTGGGAGATGATATGTCCTAAAAGTTAAGTCTTATATAATATAGCAATATACTGCTCTGTGGGCACCTTTCTACATTCCTCTTATACATATCTCTAACATCCCTGGTGTTCATCCTGGACCTATGGGAATGATGGGGCCCACAGGGAACCTACCTGAGCCAACATAAAGCTTTGGCTACTGTTTCTTCGGGAGTAACAAAGTTCTTTGTCTCTGACTAGAAGTCTCATGTCTTCTAGCAGCATCTATAAACAGTAGTAGGGTAGTTTGCTAATTTGTAAATAGGACAAAATTTTGGATCCTTCAGATACCCTGCACTGTTTCTGATCAAATGTAGGCCATTTGATAAACTCAACAGTAATGAACATGGACCACTTATTGAGGTGAAGAGAATATGGTCTTCAAGAGCAAGGGAGATAGTAAGGGGTAGTGGGTGAGACATCAGTGAATTTCTGTTGAAGAAGAGAATTTCATGGGATTTCAAGCAGAATGGGAAAATTGGGGAGGGGGAAGAGGGTAGGGTAGCTTGCCAGAGCTGAATGGATGGGGCAAAATCTAGCCATTCAGTTTTTATCATAAGTAGATAACAGGCATCTCCTCCAGGTTATAGGTTATTTTAAGTTTTTTAATATCTATTAGGGATATAAACCAAGTTTTATAAATATCAATAAGAGATATCAAATAATATTTTCAGTATTCAGTATGGTGCTAATTTAAGAGTGAATAACTATTTCTTCTACTTGTTCCACCATTCCTGATACTTGTCCTTATCTCTGACCATCTTGTGGTGTGGTGGACGGGCCACTGGCTAAACTGGACCTTGTTCCCAGGTTGATGCCCAGTAAGTCATGTGATCACAAGCAAGTTACTCCTTTTCTTTGATTACAAATGAAGGGTATAAATGGAATCCAGGGTTGTCTGTAGGCTGAACCACATGAAATCACTTATAGCCAACCAATGTGACTTGCACAATGACAGTTTAAAATAATTCAACTTAATAAATGATGCCCAATTCCCTAATGCATCTTAAATTTCATTATCAGTAAATATATATGAATTTTTGTTTTAAAAAATATGGCACATTAAGACCTTTGCCTCATGCTAATATCCCATGAAAAGACAAAATTAGCAAAAAAAAAAACAAAACATGTTATTTACAATATCCTTCGACTGTGTGGATCACAATAAATTGTGGAGAATTCAGAAAGAGATGGGAATACCAGACGACCTGACCCGCCTCTTGAGAAACATATATGCAGGTCAGGAAGCAACAATTAAAACTGGACATGGAACAACAGACTGGTTTCAAATAGGGAAAAGAGTACGTCAATGCTGTATATTGTCACCCTGCTTATTTAACTTTTATACAGAGTACATCAAGAGAAATGCTGGGCTGGGAGAAGCACAAGCTGGAATCAAGATTGCTGGGAGAAATATTAATAACCTCAGATATGCAGATGACACCACCCTTATGGCAGAAAGTGAAGAATTAAAGAGCCTCTTGATGAAAGTGAAAGAGGAGAGTGAAAAAGTTGGCTTAAAGCTCAACATTCAGAAAATGAAGATCATTGCATCCGGTCCCATCACCTCATGGCAAATAGAAGGGGAAACAGTGGAACCAGTGTCAGACTTTATTTTCCTGGGCTCCAAAATCACTGCAGATGGTGATTGCAGCCATGAAATCAAAAGATGCTTACTCCTTGGAAGGAAAGTTATGACCAACCTAGACAGCATATTAAAAAGCAGAGACATTATTTTGCCAACAAAGGTCCATCTAGTCAAGGCTATGGTTTTTCCAGTGGTCATGTATGGGTGTGAGAGTTGGACTATAAAGATAGCTAAGTGCTAAAGAATTGATGCTTTTGAACTGTGGTGTTGGAGAAGACTCTTGAGAGTCCCTTGGGCTGCAAGGAGATCCAACCAGTCCATCCTAAAGGAGATCAGTCCTGGGTGTTCATTGGAAGGACTGATGTTGAAGCTGAAACTCCAATACTTTGGCCACCTGGTGCAAAGAGCTGACTCATTTGAAAAGATCCTGATGCTGGGAAAGATTGAGGGCAGGAGGAGAAGGGGACAACAAGGATAAGATGGTAGGATGGCATCCCTGACTCAATGGACATGGGTTTGGGTGGGCTTCAGGAGTTGGTGATGGACAGGGAGGCCTGGTGTGCTGCGGTTCATGGGGTCTCAAAGAGTCAGACACGACTGAGTGATTGAACTGAACTTGAACTGAACTGAAGGAGGGAAACCCAAAAGAAGCTGCAGAGTGGGTTAAGGCCTCTTTAATAAATCCTTGGAAGATTAAAACACAGATAAAAGGAAAACTTTGGATAGTATGGAAGAGATATATTTGAAAAAAAAAAATTAAGAGTCAGGGCAGTTGCCCAGCAGTAGATGTTTTTCTGGCTTGAAAGGAGAAAAATTGACAGTGAAAATGCCAGATCAAAATCCCAGTGCTGTGTCTATAAAATAGAAAGCGAAGTTTAGAGGAAACTCATTTGATCTGCATTGTGCAAATAAAATTTTTATTTGTATTTTAACTTCTGTCTTCTATCTTCTGTTGTTTAATGCCCTTATTAATCATCTGAACTGCACAGCTTATCTTCCTTTCAGTACTTCAAACTCAATATCATTTTTCTTTAAATAGTGAGAAAAATAAATTGCTTGAGCAGTGGGAAGGGAGCCTCAGGCTCTCATGATTTCTCTCCAGCAATAGATGTGTTACTAAGATTCCTAGGATTGGAATATTCACATACAAGAAAAGACTTATATTTATTATAAGGAAGTACCCCCAAATAGCCTCCAAACTCAAAGCAAAATTCCTGTGGCAATCTTTTTTCTATTCTTACTTCCCATAAAAATAACAAGCAAAATGGTCAGTGAATTACATGGTCAATATTCATTTGATCCTTAAATTTAAAAAAATATACTTACTAATAGATAAGGAAGCTCATATCCAGGCTCTCCTGAAAAGCCTACCTATTATGGACACATGAGCACATATGAGCACATCTCTGAACTGAAAGGAATTGACTTCTTATAGTAAAATCTTTGATACACACATATTAAGTTTCTCTAATGAACAATGCAAAGAAATAGTGGAAAACATTAGAATGCAAAAGATTAGAGATCTCTTCAAGAAAATTGGAGATTTCCAAGGGAAAATTTCATGCAAGGGTGGGCATGATAAAAAACAAAAACAGTAAGGACTTAACAGAAGAAGAATTTAAGAAGAGGTAGCAAGAATACACAGAAGAACTATGCAAAAAAAAAAAATCTCTTGATGACCTGGATAGCCATAATGGTGTAGTTACTCTCTTAGAGCCAGACATCCTGGAGTGTGAAGTCAAGAGGGCCTTAGGAAGCATTAATACAAAAAAAAGCTAGTGGGGGTGATGGAATTCCAGCTGAGCTATTTCAAATCCTAAAAGATAATACTATAAAAGTGCTGCACTCAGTATGTCAGCAAGTTTGGAAAACACAGCAATGTCCACAAGACTAGAAAAGATCAGTTTTCATTCCAATCCCAAAGAAGGGCAATGCCAAAGAATGTTCAAGCTGCCATACAATTGGGCTCATTTTGCACGCTAGTAAGTTTATGCTCAAAATCCTTTAAGCTAGGCTTCAGCAGTATGTGAACTGAGAACTTCCAATTGTACAAGTTGTTTCAAAGTGGCAAAGGAACCAGAGATAAAATTGCCAACATCAGTTGGATTGTGGAGAAAACAGGGCAGTTTCATAAAAATGTCTACTTCTGTTTCATTGACTACACTAAAGTCTTTGTGTGGATCACAACAAATTGTGGAAAACTCTTAAAGAGATAGGAATACCAGACCACCTTATCTGTCTTCTGAGAAACCTGTATGTGGGTTAAGAAGAAACAGTTAGAACTCGACATGGAACAAACTGACTAGTTCCAAATTCGGAAGGGAGTATGACAAGGCTGTGTATTGTCACCAGGCTTATTTAACTGCTATGCAGAGTACATCATATGAAATATCAGGTTGGATGAATCACAAGCTAGAGTCAAGGTTGCTGGATGAAATATAAACAATCTCAGATATTTAGATGATACCATTATAACGGCAGAGAGTGAAGAGGAACTAAAGAGCCTCTTTATGAGTGTGAAAGAGGAGACTGAAAAAGCTGGCTTGAAACTGAATGTGAAAAAACTGCAATAATGGCATCCAGTCCCATCATTTCATGGCAAATAGATGGGGAAAAAATGGAAATAGTGACAGATTTTATTTTCTTGGGACCCAAAATCACTGTGGATGGTAAAATTAAAAGATGTTTCCTCCTTGGAAGGAAAGCTATGACAAGCCTAGATAGCATATTAAAAAGCAGAGGCATCATTTTGCCAACAAAGTTCCATATAGTCAAAGCTATGGTTTTTCCTATAGCCATGTACTGATGTGAGAGATGGACTGTAACAAAGGCTGAGCACCGAAGCATTGATGCTTTCAATTTGTGATGCTGGAGAAAACTCTTGAGAGTCCCTTGGACTGCAAGGAAGTCAAACCAGTCAATCTTAAGGGAAATCAACCATGAATATTCATTGAAATGACTCACGCTGAAGCTGAACTTCCAATACCTTGGCCACTTGATGTAAAGAGCCAACTCATTAGAAAAGACCCGGATGCTGGGAAAGATTGAAGGCAAAAGGAAAAAGGAGTGGCAGAGGATGAGATGGTTGGATAGCATCACTGACTCAATGTCCATGAATTTGAGCAAACTCTGGGGATAGTGAAGGACAGGAAATCCTGGTGTGCTACAGTCCAAGGGATCACAATGAGTTGGACATGACTTAGTGACTGAACAACAACAAAAACAAAAATTGTCAACCCCCTACCCTGGTGCCACCCTCACCGTCTGAGACGCCCCACACTCCATCTACAGAGTGTGTTTCTCTCCAGATAAATCCACTACTTACTTAGTGCTTTGTCTCTCACTGAATTCTTTCTGCAATGAGACAAGAATCTGAGCTTCATTAAATCCTGAGACCAGGTGTGTGATCTCAATTAGAGGACCATGAGTTCAGCTCCAAAACTGGGTTTTGGTTGGGTTTCCATCATGACTTGTGGATTCAGGATCCAATCTGAGTTGCACAGTTTCAAAATCAGGGCAAGGTATCATTTTAGTAAGGCAGATCAGAATGTGGCCTTGGGGTCAGATTGAGTGAATTTGGGGTCCACTGTTCACTTGCTGTAGTGTCTGGGACTTCTGCACCCATGACTGGGGTGGGTGACATTCCCTATCACATAGGGAGTAGGCTGTGCAGGAAACACTCTGTTTCTCCCTGTATCACAAATTAGTGTGCACCTTAACAACTTTCACATGAATGAAAATGTCCTTCATTTCAAAAAATCATTTTTAAAGTCAGTTTTGGAAAATAAAGTTATTTTAAAATGTGCCGATGAGTGCTTTTAGTACTCTGCAATTGTCCTGCCTTTTGTATATTTTTAAAAATCAAAACACAAAAGGGTGAATAGATTTCAGTCAGTGCTGGAAGAATAGGGTCTTTCCTCTACCAGCCTGTCATGTATGATAATAAAAGAGCCTTTAGAATGTACATGGACACTCACTTTTTCCAGAGAACCAGCTGGCCCTGTGTAACTGGAGATGCTTCCACTCAAACACAGCTCTGCTCCCTCTGCTGAGGGTGCTGTCCATCTCTCCAGGTGCTGTTGGAGATGGAACACTGCATGTCTGGACATGCCACCAAAACAGAGGGCACTGATGGTGCTCCCAGGCAAGTACTTATTTAATGACAGAAGTACTATAAATATAAAAACATGCTGGTTTCTACAGCATTCTTCATTCCGCAGAAGAAGTATGAGGCCAGGAAGTATTCAGATCCAGCACTGAACCCATGCTTCTTTTATGACTCCATCTAATGTCACTCTACTGACCCTTAGTTCAGTTCAGTTCAGTCACTCAGTCGTGTCCAGCTGTTTGCAACCCCGTGAATTGCAGCACACCAGGCCTCCCTGTACATCACCAACTCCCGGAGTTCACTCAGACTCACATCCATCGAGTCGGTGATGCCATCCAGCCATCTCATCCTCGGTCGCCCCCTTTTCCTCCTGCCCCCAATCCCTCCCAGCATCAGAGTCTTTTCCAATGAGTCAACTCTTCGCATGAGGTGGCCAAAGTACTAGAGTTTCAGCTTTAGCATCATTCCTTCCAAAGAACACCCAGGGCTGATCTCCTTTAGAATGGACTGGTTGAATCTCCTTGCAGTCCAAGGGACTCTCAAGAATCTTCTCCAATACCATGGAACAACAGACTGATTCCAAATAGGAAAAGGAGTACGTCAAGGCTGTATATTGTCACCCTACTTATTTAACTTATATGCAGAGTACATCATGAGAAACCCTGGGCTGGAAGAAACACAAGCTGGAATCAAGATTGCCGGGAGAAATATCAATAACCTCAGATTGGAAGATGGCACCACCCTTATGGCAGAAAGTGAAGAGGAGCTAAAAAGCCTCTTGATGAAAGAGAAAGTGGAGAGTGAAAAAGTTGGTTTAAAGCTCAACATCCAGAAAACGAAGATCATGGCGTCTGGTCCCATCACTCCATGGGAAATAGATGGGGAAACAGTGTCAGACTTTATTTTTTTGGGCTCCAAAATCACTGCAGATGGTGACTGTGGCCATGAAATTAAAAGACGCTTACTCCTTGGCAGGAAAGTTATGACCAACCTAGATAGCATATTCAAAAGCAGAGACATTACTTTGCCAACAAAGGTCCATTTAGTCAAGGCTATGGTTTTTCCAGTGGTCATGTATGGATATGAGAGTTGGACTGTGAAGAAAGCTGAGCGCCAAAGAATTGATGCTTTTGAACTGTGGTGTTGGAGAAAACTCTTGAGAGCTTGTCAAATCCTGGGTCTGGTTGTCATTGACTCTGCAATTTCCCTAAACCCTTCCTTGCTCCAGTATCTGCTCCTTCCAGGTGACCTACACTTACCAATTTCTGTCATATGTTTCCTAAGGGTCATCTGGATGTGATCCTAACAACCTGGGCTGAGTGATGCCACTTTGTAGATTCACTAAGTGAGACATTTCTGTGGGTTATGTCCTACCAGCCTAGCAGCCCTAAGAAACTCCAGCATGGAGGCTTGGGGCAAATACTGGAAGAAGCCCTTAGTTCCACCAGGAGCTGCCGAGGGGAGCCTTTCAGGGGTCCATGCCCAGGGCACTTTTCAGGAGAGACTCCTGAGGAAGAGAAGGCAGGGCTGAGGAAGGAGGCACAGCTCACCTCTCTGACCTCAGGCTGGAGAAGGTGGAGGGCTCAGGACTGTGGAATACTGTAGGGTGTTTGCTCTCTTCCCTGAGAGCCTTGATGAACTTCTTCCAGGCAAGGAGGTAAGACTAATCACTGCCTCTCCCTTGGGAGTGGGGTCACTGAGCAAATGACCAGGAATCAGATCCTGTGGCAACTTTTTTTGTTTTGTTTTAAATTTATCTTTAATTGGAGGATAATTGCTTTACAATGTTGTACTTTTTTCTGCCATACAACGTGAATCAACCATAAATATACATATATTTATTCAGCCTCCCTCTGAACCTCCAACCCACCCCCCACTGCATTCCTCCCTTCTATTATTAATGTACATATATGGAATCTGTAAAAACAGGTACTAATGAACCTATTTGCAGGGCAGGAATAGAGATGCAGATGTAGAGAACAGATCTGCAGACAAGGGGAAGAAGAGGGTGGGATGGATTGAGAGAGTAGTAGCATTGAAACATATACATTACCATATGTGAAATGACAGCTGTCGGGAAGATGCTGTATAGCACAGGGAGCTCAGCTCAGGGCTCTGTAGCGACTTTTGAGGATTGAGAGAAACTGCCTAGAAAGAAACACTAAAGAATATCATGCTTTCTTAAATTGGTTGTATTTGGAACCAAAATTAATCAATTTTCTGCCAATATCACTACATCCTTATTTCCCTTCTTCAGAGTGAGAAAAATAAGATTTCATTTTGATCGTGCCCAATATAATTTTGTAATAGTGTACATAGCCTTTTCAGAGAAGGCAATGGCACCCCACTCCAGTGCTCTTGCCTGGAAACCCCCATGGACAGAGGAGCCTGGTAGGCTGCAGTCCATGGGGTCACTAAGAGTCGGACACGACTGAGCGTCTTCACTTTCACTTTTCATTTTCATGCATTGGAGAAGGGAATGGCAACCCACTCCAGTGTTCTTGCCTGGAGAATCAAAGGGATGGGGGAGCCTGGTGGGCTGCTGTCTATGGGATCGCACAGAGTCGGACACAACTGAAGCAACTTAGCAGCAGCAGCAGCAACATAGCCTTTTAGTTCACAGAAAGTTAAAGACAGGAAAATAGTGTGTTTTGTTCTTGGTATTAATGCTTACAGAACATTTTTTAAAGGGGGCATTTTGCTGAGGTTTCCATGGTCCCATAAAAGGGACCCCTATGAGGTCCCATATGAGGTTTCCTATAAGCCCACGGACATATGGGAGCTTTGTCCACAAAGCATCCAGTGGCTTTCACCTTTCACACTCCCAGGTACATTTGTTGTTGCTTAGTTTCTAAGTCGTGTCTGATTCTTTGCAACGCCGTGGACTGTTGCCTGCTAGGCTCCTCTGTCCGTGGGATTTTCCAGGCAAGAAGACTGGAATAGGTTGCCATTTTCTTCTCCAGAGGATAGTACCAATCTGGGGATCAAATCCACATCTCCTACATTAGCAGGAGGATTCTTTTACCACTGAGCCACCTGGAAAGTGCCCAGATGCATTTTTCAGAGTGAAAACAGTAGTGTGCATTCTAAGTCGCTTCAGTCATGTCTGACTCTGTGCGGCCACATGATCTGTAGGCCTTCAGGCTTCTCTGTCCATGGGATTCTCTGGACAAGAATTCTGGAGTGTGCTGCCGTGCCTGTCTCCAACAATAGTGTCCTTCTGCAAACAATAGTAGTGCAAGGTACTTTTTTCCTTCCTTTCTTCTTTCTTTCCACCTTGCCTCATTCTAAATAGATTTGAGGAGGGAATCACTTGTGGTCTTATGATGGTGGGTTTACAGAATGAAAGTAAAGTAAAAGCTACTCAGTTGCGTTCGACTCTTTGTGACCCCATGGACCCCATGTGACTCCATGGAATTCTCCAGACCAGAATACTGGAGTGTGTAGCCTTTCCCTTCTCCAGAGGAATCTTCCCAACTCAGGGATTGAACGCAGGTCTCCCGCATTGCAGGTAGATTCTTTACCAGCTGAGCCACGAGAAAAGCCCGTGTTTACAGAATACTTAGGTATAGTCTCTTAGATTAAGGATTTGGAACAATCCTCAGTTTTACATTATCAATGAAAAAGAAGTTCAAAAAGATTAAGTGACTCAAACCTGGAGCTGGAAAAGACAGGACAGGAATTCTGATCTAGACCGTCTAATCATTTTTTTAATTAAAAAAATTATTTACCTTATTTGTTTGGCTGTGTTGGGTCTTAGTTGCAGCATGTGGGCTCTCTGGTTGTATCACTCGAGTTCCAGAGCACACAGGCTTCAGAGGTTGCAGTGTGGGCTTAGTTGACTGTGGCATGTGGGATCTTAGTTCCTGGCCAGGGATCATCAAACCTACATCTTCCTGCATTGAAAGACAGATTCTTAACCACTGGATCATTAGGGAAGTCCTTAGACTGTCTAATTTAAACTTTATTAATTTTTACACCCTGCTTCCCAATTTTGAGTAGATCAATATGAGGCAGAAGGGTCCTAAAAACTCACCATCTCTAAAGATCACATCACTCTAGAGTCAACCCTGGCCAAGCCACACTTGAGTTAACAGAAAGAACCCAGAAAGCATGCATGGAAAGGGAGCATGGGGCAGTGAGCTATATGGGAGGTAAAACAGACTGAGAATTCTCATCACCCTTGACTTTCCATTTGACTCTGCATGGAGTGATAAATCCCCTAAGAGAACACCCCTAGCTACCAGGTTTCCCCTAATGGGTCCAACTTAGAGGCCAGCTATGGCTTCCCTAGTGACTCAGACGGTAAAGAATCTGCTTGCAATGCCGGAGGCAAAGGTTCCATCCCTGGGTTGGGAAGATCCCCTGGAGAAGGGAATGGCAACCCATTCCAATATTCTTGCCTGGGAAATTTCATGTACAGAAGAGCCTGGCATGCTACAGTTCATGGAATTGCAAAGAGTCAAACACAACTGAGTGACTAACACTTTCACTTTCATCACAAAAAACCAACAACAGTCACTAGCATCCTATAAACTGTGCACTAACACTGTGAGGAGGGGTTCTGTGGGAGACCAGACCCTGAACATAAGCAGCTGAGGGTGTTGGCTACAATTCAGTGTTTAATGGAATATTTGAGGTACAGTGTGGAGCTGGAAATGTCCTTCTAGTTTTAAGACAATTCAGGTTGTGCATAGAGACCTCTATTTAAACATAATTAAGACTTTTAAATGCAAAACTCAAAATCTGCAAAAGAAAAGGCTTCTCAGGTGGCAAGGGAACAACAGAGGAATTATTTGTCCATATTTCATAGAATATTTAATGTTAAAAAGTAGTGAAAGCTATTTCAGTGTTTTCATTGAAAAGTGCAGCTTACACAGTTATACAATTTTTAATAAAAATGTAAGTCTCATGTAAAAACACTGAGAAGAGAAATTATACACCCACTTGAATCAATCTGACTCCCAACAGGCTCAACATGAAAAGTGTGAAATGGCTGAAACCTCAGGAGTATAATTATAGATCTTACAGATCTATAGAATGATAAGATCTTATAGATCAAAATGCCCTTCTGATCACACGGCTTGTTCAAGATTTGTCTCTGAAATGTACTGGAAGCAGACACTTTTACAATAAAATTGATAGAGTGAGCCGTAATACTCTCTTAGAAATGCTCACTCTATGAGCCATTTACTTTGGCAGAGTCTTTACACATATTTTATGTTCTACAGGGCCAATTTGAGACAAAATAGTGATGTGGGTAAAATTAGTCTTTTGCAATTTCTCTCTCACTTTCTTCCCCCCTTTCCCCACATTAAAAAAAATGATTTATATCTATTATTCTCAATTTGGAGCAAATGAGGCTAAACTGTAGCCTTCCCAAGGACAGGAACTGCATCTTACCTTCTTTATTTTCTACTTTCCAGGGCTTAACATAGTGCTGGAGAAGAATCACCAGAAAAGGGGTTTTGCATTTTTAATAAGAAAATGAACCTGAACAAAGTTTGAACCTCCAAAGCATAAGTACTTCTATATGGCACTTGGTCATCTACAGTGGGGAGAATGCAGGTTATATTGGCCTCTTTTTTCCTCCCTCCAAGAAGGGTGGGTGTACCATGACTCTTACCCATCTCCCTCCATTATACTACTTAGAATCCCAGTGAGAGGTTTCATGTGACAAGCAGAATATACTTGAGAAATTAATTTGAAAAATATCACTTGTAATTGATGAGTCTTAATTAGCAGTTATAATTTAATACATCTTAATTTAATCAACTATCTCCTGGGCACCCACTACATAGTAGCTATTGTGCTAGGTTTGGTATCCAGTGGTCAACTTGGCAAACAGAACTGGGGAGAGATGGTCAGTAAACATGATGATAAATCTACTAATATGACCATTCTTGAGAGTGAAAGACACAACTACAAGGGGGAGTGATGATGCAACATGACTGTTGGAAACGGGGGAGAGTGTTAGGGGATCAGGCATGCCATACAGAAAAGGTGCTCTTTGATTTAAAACCTGAATAATTAAAGGAGCCAGACAGGGTACCACGAGGGAAGAATTTAGAGAATTCATTCTAGAATGAAGAGTAAGTCTGAATGCCAGGAGTTAGGAATAAGCATAATGTTATTAAGGTGAAGAAGAAAGGTTATCTCAGGTGGAGATGAGTAAATGAGTGAGGTCATGGGAGCAGAACATGGCAAGAGAGTGGTCCAGCCAAGGTAAGTCTCATCGTCATAGTGATGGAGGGTGATGCCTGAGAACTGATGGGCTAGGCAGGTACCAGATGCAGGTGGAACAACTCTGATAAGAGAATTGCCCAGGAACCCATACTGCTTCATGGGAAGCCTCCTTGCTCTTCATGCATCTCAGAAATCAGACATGTTCTGTTCATCAAGGAAAAAGAAGCTGTGGATTAGACCTAGGCAGTCCATATGTATGCATAGTACAACCTATCTTTTTTAAAAAAAATCAGAACCTTATCCTATATGGAGATTCAAAATATGGTAGACCACAAGTTTTGAGCCTGTTACTTGACTGATAAAAATTCTAATATTAGTGAAAACAATACCTATTGCAAAGTAAATTATCCTAGAAGGAATAGGAATTTTGGAGTTCATTTAGAATTTCATAAGAGTTCCACAGAATTCACAGTCTAAAAGAAAGTATATTTAAGCCAAAATTAGCCTCCTTGAAATCCATGCTTGCAGTGAAAACATAGAGACGTGAAAAAAAAAAAAAAGCAAGACCTTAGTTTTTGGGTATTCAATAAGTGTCTGGTCAGTGAAAAACAGTTAATATTACCTCTAAGCATAAATAAAGTAATTCAGACTTCATAATATATATTGCTGCTGCTAAGCTGCTGCTACTGCTGCTAAGTCGCTTCAGTCGTGTCCGACTGTGCGACCCCATAGACGGCAGCCCACCAGGCTCCCCCATCCCTGGGATTCTCCAGGCAAGAACACTGGGGAGGGTTGCCATTTCCTTCTCCAATGCATGAAAGTGAAAAGTGAAAGTGAAGTCGCTCAGTAGTGTCCGACTCTTCCCGACCCCATGGACTGCAGCCCACCAGGCTCCTCCATCCATGGGATTTTCCAGGCAAGAGTACTGGAGTAGGGTGCCATTGCCTTCTCCAAATAATATATATTACTAATTTTTAAAAATTATTTATTTACATCTTTGTTGCTGTTCCTAGGCTTTCTCTAGTTGCAATGCAAGGACTTCTCATTGTGGTTGCTTCTCTTGTTGCAGAGAACGGGCTCTAGGCATGGGGTTCAGTAGTTGCGGTGCACGAGGCTTCGTTTTCCTGTGGCATGTGGAAACTTTTCAGAACAGGGATTGAACCTGTATCACCTGCATTGGCAGGCAGATTCTTAACCACTGGACCACCAGGGAAGTCCCTAATTAATTCTTAAGTGTAGATGAATAAGACATTCTTTTAAAATTGTCTTCACTAAAACAAACTGGAAAATTCAGGGTTTTTTTTTTTTTTTTTTAATTAACAGTAGAACTGGGCTTTTCCTTATGAGAAAACGGTTCTTTTCTATCCTCCAATTTTGTTGTTATTGTCTTCCTTAAAAATAAAAACAAAAGAAAAATTCCCAAATATTCTTCACTCAACAAAGCATCTAATATTGTAGCCATGGGTCATAACTATGGTACTAAACTCAAATCTGGTTGCTTCTTGTTTAAAAATCAGTACCTGAAATAGAGGCAAATGTTGGTAGAAAGTAAAGTTACTTTTTGGAAATCTGGGGAGATGGTGGATTCAGTATCTCCCAGAATCCATCTCTGAAGATTCTGCTTTGCCATGACAGTTTTTAATGGGAAAAAGGGAAATAATCTCAGTTGATCATTGAGACAGGGAGATCAGAGTCATTGCCATCCCCCACTGTGTGCAGGCTTGTTGACTCCTTGTGATCTTCCTCCAGATGCTATATTGTTCACACGGTTTGATAACATGGTTTGTTCACTGAGGTTACTGAAGGGGAAGCTAGTGAAGAGATCTGGCCATCTGTTAATTACTTATCTTCATTTCTACTTCTTTGATCAATGGAAAAACCAACAAGTTAGGCCAAGTATTATGATCAAAAGATATGAAAGATGTGCTTGGGCTGGAGATAAGTAGAACTTGGGGGTGCTGGGTTTAAGGTTGTTGTTTATTTGCTAAGTCATGTCTGACCCTTTTGCGACCCCTGGACTGTAGCCTGACAGGCTCCTCGGTCCATGGGATTTCCCAGGCAAGAATACTGGAGTAGGTTGTCATTTCCTTCTCCAGGAGATCTTCCCAACTCAGGAATCAAACCCACATCCCTTAAGTCCCCTGCATTGGCAGGTGAATTCTTAACTGCTTAGTCACCAAGGAAGCCCTAAAGTGCCAAGACAAAATGAATCTCCTGCAGAGAGCTCTTTCCTGCCCAAAGCTGCTTACAACTGGATGAAATTAGAAGTTCAGTTCTTCAGTCATATCAAGCACATTTCAGTGGCCCCCTGAACCACATATGGAAGCTGCTGTGTTGGACAACAGGGAGAGAGAACTTTTCTACCACCACAGAAAGTTCTATTGGACAGCACTTTTCTGGACATTTCCTACATGTGCATCTATTTCTGAGGTCCTCTCATATCTTATGTTGATGATTAACAATTGTGAACATGTAACTTCAAAATAAACAGTTGCAGAAGCTTGAGTTCTTTGTGTGAGTCACCCAGATGTAGACAGAAAATTCTTTCCTAGACAGGCTTGATTTTCTACTTATAGAACCTGTTTTCTCTACTAATTCACATCGATGCTTTATATTGTCTAGTAGTTACATGACTGAAACCTTTTATGTTTAAAGAGTAATACTTCTTGTGCCCCAACCTCTATCACAGTTCAGTTCAGTTCAGTTCAGTCGCTCAGTCGTGTCCAACTCTTTGCGACCCCATGAATTGCAGCACACAAGGCCTCCCTGTCGATCACCATCTCCCGGAGTTCACTCACTCATGACCATCGAGTCTGTGATGCCATCCAGCCATCTCATCCTCGGTTGTCCCCTTCTCCTCCTGCCCCCAATCCCTCCCAGCATCAGAGTCTTTTCCAATGAGTCAACTCTTCGCATGAGGTGGCCAAAGTACTGGAGTTTCAGCTTTAGCATCATTTCTTCCAAATAAATCCCAGGGCTGATCTCCTTCAGAATGGACTGGTTGGATCTCCTTGCAGTCCAAGGGACTCTCAAGAGTCTTCTCCAACACCACAGTCCAAAAGCATCAATTCTTCGGTGCTCCGCCTTCTTCACAGTCCAACTCTCACATCCATACATGACTACTGGAAAAACCATAGCCTTGACTAGACAGACCTTAGTTGGCAAAGTAATGTCTCTGCTTTTGAACATGCTATCTAGGTTGGTCATAACTTTTCTTCAAAGGAGTAAGCATCTTTTAATTTCACGGCTGCAATCACTATCTGCAGAGATTTTGGAGCCCCCAAAAATAAAGTCTGACACTGTTTCCACTGTTTCTCCATCTATTTCCCATGAAGTGATGGGACCGGATGCCATGATCTTTGTTTTCTGAATGTTGAGCTTTAAGCCAACTTTTTCACTCTCCTCTTTCACTTTCATCAAGAGGCTTTTTAGCTCCTCTTCACTTTCTGCCATAAGGGTGGTGTCATCTGCATATCTGAGATTATTGATATTTCCCCTGGCAATTTTGATTCCAGCTTGTGCTTCTTCCAGCCCAGGGTTTCTCATGATGTACTTTGCATAGAAGTTAAATAAGCAGGGTGACAATATACAGACTTGACGTACTCCTTTTCCTATTTGGAACCAGTCTGTTGTTCCAAGTCCAGTTCTAACTGTTGCTTCCTGACCTGCATACAGATTTCTCAAGAGGCAGGTCAGGTGGTCTGGTATTCCCATCTCTTTCAGAATTTTCCACAGTTTATTGTGATCCACACAGTCAAAGGCTTTGGTATATTCAATAAAGCAGAAATAGATGTTTTTCTGGAACTCTCTTGCTTTTTCCATGATCCAGGAGATGTTGGCAATTTGATCTCTGGTTCCTCTGCCTTTCCTAAAACCAGCTTGAATATCAGGGAGTTCATGGTTCACATATTGCTGAAGCCTGGCTTGGACAATTTTGAGCATTACTTTACTAGCGTGTGAGATGAGTGCAATTGTGCGGTAGTTTGAGCATTATTTGGAGAAGGAAATGGCAATCCACTCCAGTATTCTTGCCTGGAAAATCCCATGAACAGAGGAGCCTGGTAGGCTACAGTCCATGGGGTCGCAAAGAGTCAGACACGACTGAGCGACTTCATGTTCATGTTGAGCATTCTTTGGCATTGCCTTTCTTTGGGACTGGAATGAAAACCAACCTTTTCCAGTCCTGTGGCCACTGCTGAGTTTTCCAAATTTGCTGGCATATTGAGTGCAGAACTTTCACAGCATCATCTTTTATGATTTGAAATAGCTCAACTGGAATTCCATCACCTTCACTAGCTTTGTTCATAGTGATGCACCCTAAAGCCCACTTGACTTCACATTCCAAGATGTCTGATTCTAGATGAGTGATCATACCATCATGATTATCCGGGTCGTGAAGATCTTTTTTGTAGAGTTCTTCTGTGTATTCTTGCCATCTCTTCTTAATATCTTCTGCTTTTGTTAGGTCCATACCATTTCTGTCCTTTATCGAGCCCATCTTTGCATGAAATGTTCCCTTGATATCTCTAATTTTCTTGAAGAGATCTCTAGTCTTTCCCATTCTGTTGTTTTCCTCTATTTCTTTGCATTGATCGCTGAAGAAGGCTTTCTTATCTCTTCTTTCTCTTCTTTGGAATTCTGCATTCAGATGCTTATATCTTTCCTTTTCTCCTTTTCTTTTCACTTCTCTTCTTTTCACAGCTATTTGTAAAGCCTCCTCAGACAGCCATTTT
This sequence comes from Oryx dammah, assembly GCF_014754425.2. Taxonomy (NCBI): domain Eukaryota; kingdom Metazoa; phylum Chordata; class Mammalia; order Artiodactyla; family Bovidae; genus Oryx; species Oryx dammah. The sequence goes on along the minus strand of NW_024070185.1, from coordinate 65,182,238 downwards.
GGTTTTTTTTTCATTTCTTTTTCTTGAGGATGATCTTGATCCCTGTCTCCTGTACAATGTCACGAACCTCATTCCATAGTTCATCAGGCACTCTGTCTATCAGATCTAGTCCCTTAAATCTATTTCTCACTTCCACTGTATAATCATAAGAGATTTGATTTAGGCCATACCTGAATGGTCTAGCGGTTTTCCCTACTTTCTTCAATTTAAGTCTGAATTTGGTAATAAGGAGTTCATGATCTGAGCCACAGTCAGCTCCCAGTCTTGTTTTTGTTGACTGTATAGAGCTTCTCCATCTTTGGCTGCAAAGAATATAATCAATCTGATTTTGGTGTTGACCATCTGGTGATGTCCATGTGTAGAGTCTTCTCTTGTGTTGTTGGAAGAGGATATTTGCTATGACCAGTGCATTATCTTGACAAAACTCTATTAGTCTTTGCCCTGCTTCATTCCGTATTCCAAGGCCAAATTTGCCTGTTACTCCAGGTGTTTCTTGACTTCCTACTTTTGCATTCCATTCCCCTAGAATGAAAAGGACATCTTTTTTGGGTGTTAGTTCTAAAAGGTCTTGTAGGTCTTCACAGAACCATTCAACTTCAGCTTCTTCAGCATTACTGGTTGGGGCATAGACTTGGATTACTGTGATATTGAATGGTTTGCCTTGGAAACGAACAGAGATCATTCTGTCATTTTTGAGACTGCATCCAAGTACTACATTTCAGACCCTTCTGTTGACCATGATGGCTACTCCAGTTCTTCTGAGGGATTCCTGCCCGCAGTAGTAGATATAATGGTCTTCTGAGTTAAATTCACCCATTCCAGTCCATTTTAGTTCGCTGATTCCTAGAATGTCAATGTTCACTCTTGCCATCTCCTGTTTGACCACTTCCAATTTGCCTTGATTCATAGACCTGACATTCCAAGTTCCTATGCAATATTGCTCTTTACAGCATCGGATCTTGCTTCTATCACCAGTCAGATCCACAGCTGGGTATTGTTTTTGCTTTGGCTCCATCCCTTCATTCTTTCTGGAGTTACTTCTCCACTGACCTCCAGTAGCATATTGGGCACCTACTGACCTGGGGAGTACCTCTTTCAGTATCCTATCATTTTGCCTTCTCATACTGTTCATGGGGTTCTCAAGGCAAGAATACTGAAGTGGCTTGCCATTCCCGTGGACCACATTCTGTCAGACCTCTCCACCATGACCCGCCCATCTTGGTTTGCCCTGTGGGCATGGCTTAGTTTCACTGAGTTAGACAAGGCTGTGGTCCTGGTGTGATTAGATTGACTAGATTTCTGTGAGTATGGTTTCAGTGTGTCTGCCCTCTGATGCCCTTTTGCAACACCTACCATTTTACTTGGGTTTCTCTTACCTTGGGCGTGGAGTATCTCTTCATGGCTGCTCCAGCAAAGCACAGCTGCTGCTCCTTACCTTGGATGAGGCGTATCTCCTCCTGCCGCCCTTCCTGACCTTCAGCTTGGGATGGCTCCTCTAGGCCCTCCTGCACCCGGGCAGTCACCACTCCTTGGGCGTGGGGTTGCTCCTTCTGGACACCGCCCCTGGCCTCCGGTCCTGCCCCTGACCTCGGACGTGGGGTAGCTTTCGGCTGCACTTAGTGCCCAAGTCGCCACCGCCGCTGCCGCCTGCCTTTAGTGCGCCGGCTGCTGCCGCCTGAATACAGACCTGAATGAAGTCATTTATCTTTTGAAGTGTCAGGACTGGGAATGGGTTTCAAGGGAAGACCAGTAAACAGCAAAGCTTTAGTCTATGAATGAACACCTTATGTTTTGGGAAAATAATTAAACACAGAGGATATTTTTAAACAACTGAATAGCAGAAAGAAACCTATGGTGTGAGAATGAACTCGGTTATCTGTGATCAGATAAGGGGAGCTATGCACAAACAATGGAGGTGCAGAGAGGCCTGCTGCTGCCTTGCTCTGGGATATGTCTCAGAGTCACTGTCATCTTTGACTGCACTGCTTTGCATAAATATTAGAGGAAAGATCTCTACTAATGAAGTTGGGGATATATGCACAATATAGGCCCCTGTTTCACTTTCAGAAAGTGAATGTCATTAAGCCTGAAAAGGAGGAGAAAGGGAAGGCACTTAGGTAAGGAATGGAAGAAGTGACAGGTAGAAGAGGGACGCTTATGCTCCAGGTCCTGCTCAGGGTTATGCACATTTATCACATGTATGTGTATGTGTGTGTTCAGTCAGTCAGTCATGCCTGACTCTTTGTGACCCTATGGACTGTAACTCATCAGTCTCCTCTGTCCATGTGATTCTCCAGGAAAGAATGCTGGAGTGGGTCACCATTTCCTTCTCCAGGGGAATCTTCCCCACCCAGGGATCAAAGCCATGTTTTTTGTGAATCCTGCATTGGCCGGTGGCTCTTTACCACTAGTACCACTTAGGAAGACCCTTTATCACATATAATCTTTTCAAATGCTTTAAGGCAGCAATCCCCAAGCATTTTGGCAACAGAGACAAGCTTTTTGGAAGACAATTTTTCCATGGACCTGGGGTAGAGGTATGCTTTTAGGATGTTCCAAGCCGGTTACATTTATCGTGCATTTTTCTACTATTATTACATTGTGATACATAAATGAAATAATTATACAACTCACCATAATGCAGAATCAAATTATCAAGCATTAGATTCTCATAAGGAGCATGCAACCTGGCATGTGTGTGATTCACAGTAAATTTTGTGCTCCTATGAGAATCTAGGTAAAGCTCAGATCATAATACCATTGCTGGGGAGTGGCTGTAAACACAGATGAAGCTTTGCCTGCTCACCTGCTGTGCGGAGGTATCTGTACCAATACTGACACCTGTCTTGGCCAGGGGGTTGGGGACCCCTGCTCTAAGGGACCAATAAGATTCTCCTGATTAGTAGGTGTGGAAAAAAGGGACTCAGCCAAGTCCTCTCATATTATGCCTGGCTATTGAATGGAATGGAATTGCACCCAGAAGGTATCAGCCTATGCCTTGCTTGCTATCCTGAAATCTGAGTTTTGCCCTGCACATAATGCCTTATACTTTCTGGATTTCATGGAGCCATCAGAGTTTTCACCCCTCAGCACCTCCCTGTCTCCCTCCACTCTTCCTCAGGTGGAAGACAGAAATATGGTGATGGCTGGCTCTGCTCAGCAGGGTGGATGTGAAAAGCGGTGGACCTATGAGGATGACCCATGTGACAGGTGAGGATTTGTGACACCCGACACTCGTACTCTGTATGTGTCAGATGGAGGCTTGGTGTCTACTTAAGCTCTGCCCACACACATTCTAGTAAGAGTGGATGTGAGGTGAGAGGCTGAGGAAAATTTCCATTTGTAAAGCAAAATATTATTTTAGTGAAAATTACCAGGCCATTTCAGTCATAAGTCCCAAATATTATGTTAGCTGAAATCCTCCTTGCCCAAACTAATTTCATTTAATTTCTATATCATTGAGGAACAAATGCACATTTGTTTAGACTGAGGTACATGGACATTCAAGTGTTTGAACATATTCAAAGCCAAATGGGATAAATGGTTTATTTTCTTCACAGATCTCAGGAGTTTTCTACCTATTGAGAAATGTTAATTTTTAGTACTTATGGAAAAATTATCATGTCTAGCTCAATTAATTATAGTTTGTGAATAGATTTTTAAAAAAACACATGATTTCCACCAAGAAAAACATTTATTTACATAAACTTTATTTGCTTAGCAGAGAGTAATTTTCTCACATAAGCACAGTCTTTTGATTTGTATTAAAATATTGATAGAAAGAGGAGAGATATATAAAGTGATAATTCACCCATTAACCCTCCTTCTTGACTTCCTGGCATAAACCTAGTCCACATCAGCTAGTCATCCCCACATTAACTGCAGAACCCCAAACCTCCAGCATGATGGGGAAGCCATTAGAAAGGCTCCCAGAAGCTCTCTGGGAAACTTGCTCACAGGGTCAAAGACAGCCCTACTCAGCTGTTCAGGGGCCAGGAGGAGGTGTCTGGTCTACCCACACAATGAGTAAGGAGAACTGCTATGTAGCTGCAATCCAGTTATAAATTTACTTGCTTGTACTGAAAAGCAGAGACATTACTTTGCCAACAAAGGTCCGTCTAGTCAAAGCTATGGTTTTTCCAGTGGTCACGTATGGATGTGAGAGTTGGACTGTGAAGAAAGCTGAGTGCCGAAGAATTGATGCTTTTGTTTTTTTTTTTTTTTTAATGTGTCTTATTTTTTTTTTAATTTATTTATTTATTTATTTTTAATTTTTACTTTACAATTCTGTATTGGTTTTGGCATAGATTGACATGAATCCACCACAGGTGTACATGCGTTCCCAAACATGAGCCCCCCTCCTACCCCCCTCCCCACAACATCTCTCTGGGTCATCCCCGCGCGTCAGCCCCAAGCGTGTCATATCCTGCATCAGACATAGACTGGCATTTCGATTCTTACATGAGAATTGATGCTTTTGAACTGTGATGTTGGAGAAGACTCTTGAGAGTCCCTTGGACTGCAAGGAGATCCAGCCAGTCCATTCTGAAGGAGATCAGCCCTGGGATTTCTGTGGAAGGAATGATGCTAAAGCTGAAACTCCAGCACTTTGGCCACCTTATGTGAAGACTTGACTCACTGGAAAAAGACTCTGATGCTGGGAGGGATTGGGGGCAGGAGGAGAAGGGGACGACAGAGGATGAGATGGCTAGATGGCATCACTGACTCGATGGACGTGAGTCTGAGTGAACTCCGGGAGTTGGTGATGGACAGGGACGACTGGTGTGCTGAGATTCATGGGGTTGCAAAGAGTCGGACATGACTGAGCAACTGAACTGAATTGAACTGAACTGTGTTACTTTGACTTTGTCTTTATTTGTTGTCAATTCACACATAAAATATGATTTATTCACAATATTTTATCAGTCTAAACCATAAATTGTATTTTTTACATTAGAAATCCACATTGGCTGCTTTGTTCATATAGCTTTTATAGTAAGAAAAAAGATTAAAAGTTAAAAAAATAGAAATATGTAAGTAACAAATCTAAAATGAATTTTTTTGTGTGTGATTTATTTATTTTTTTAATTAATTTATTTTTTATTTTACTTTACTATTCTGTATTGGTTTTGCCATACATTGACATGAATCCACCACGGGTGTACATGCATTCCCAAACCTGAGCCCCCCTCCCACCCCCCCTCCCCACAACATCTCTCTGGGTCATCCCCGCGTACCAGCCCCAAGCGTGCCATATCCTGCATCGGACATAGACTGGCAATTCGATTCTTACATGATATTATACATGTTTCAATACCATTCTCCCAAGTCATCTCACCCTCTCCCTCTCCCACTGAGTCCAAAAGTCCATTATACACATCTGTCTTTTTTGCTGTCCTGCATACAGGGTCATCATTGCCATCTTTCTAAATTCCATATATATGTGTTAGTATACTGTATTGGTGTTTTTCTTTCTGGCTTACTTCACTCTGTATAATTGGCTCCAGTTTCATCCATCTCATCAGAACTGATTCAAATGTATTCTTTTTAATGGCTGAGTAACACTCCATTGTGTATATGTACCACAAAACCAGAATTGAAAGAGACACATGTACCCCAATGTTCATCGCAGCATTGTTTATAATAGCCAGGACATGGAAACAACCTAGATGTCCATCAGCAGATGAATGGATAAGAAAGCTGTGGTAAAATGAATTTTTGTAGATATTTGCCAATTTGAAGATAGACCTGGGTATTAGGTTATTATTAGTATTTTCTGAACAAAAAATTTAGTTAATGGAAAACAGGTATGAATCCTTTAGATGGCAGACAGATTGGGGTGGGGGAGGGAATGACTTTTATACCTGAATTGGTTTTTACTTCTGGAATCACCTTTTACCTTATTTTATTACTCTTGAGAGAAAGTGTTTTTTTTTGTTTGTTTTTTTTTTTTTTTGCTTTTTATGCCATACCTACAGACATGACTAGTCAAGGCTATGGTTTTACCTATGGTCATGTATGGATGTGAGAGTTGGACTGTGAAGAAGGCTGAGCACCGAAGAATTGATGCTTTTGAACTGTGGTGTTGGAGAAGATTCTTGAGGGTCGCTTGGACTGCAAGGAGATCCAACCAGTCCATTCTGAAGGAGATCAACCCTGGGATTTCTTTGGAAGGAATGATGCTAAAGCTGAAGCTCCAGTACTTTGGCCACCTCATGCGAAGAGTTGACTCATTGGAAAAGACTCTGAGCTGGAGGGATTGGAGGCAGGAGGAGAAGGGGACAACCGAGGATGAGATGGCTGGATGGCATCACGGACTCCATGGAGGTGAGTCTGAGTGAACTCCGGGAGATGGTGATGGACAGGGAGGCCTGGCGTGCTGCGATTCATGGGGTTGCAAAGAGTCGGACACGACTGACTGAGTGACTGAACTGAACTGAACTGACAGACACGACTTCCAATGTACCATTAAATGGAATTGCTTTAGGAAGGAAGAAAAAGAGAAGGAAATCACTATTTCAGTTAATCCTCACTAAACTCTGTGATACATCTTCCAAGAGCAGCATTTGGGGAACTTCCTTGGCAGTTTAGTGGTTAAAACTCTACGATTCCGATACAGGGATGCAAGTTTGATGCCTGGTCTGGGAACCAAGATCCCACATGTCACAAAGTGTGGCTCAAAAATTAAAATGCAAAAAAAATTGAGTATTTAAATAAAAATAAAACAACACTTTTAAAAAATGAGAAGCATATGAATCATTAGGGTAAAACCCTCATGTTTAAAAAAAAAAAGAAAGAAAGAAAGCTAAAAGCAGAATTTAGAAATTCACATCTTCCAAAAGCGACACACAACACAGTAAGGTCTAGCAAATTACCTGGGGTCTCCACGCTAAGGGGGCTTCCTTTGTGGCTCGGCTGGTAAAGAATCCACCTGCAATGTGGGAGACATGGTTTCAATCCCTGGGTTGGGAATATCCCTGGAGAAGGGAAAAGCTGCCTACTCCAGAATTCTGGCCTGAAGAATTCCATGGACTGTATAGTCCATGGGGTTGCAAAGAATCAGACACCATTGAGCGACTTTCACTTCACTTCTGCATTAAGGAGAGGCAGAAGTGTGTTAGTCGCTCAGTTGTGTCTGACTCTGTGATCTCATGGACTTGTAGCCCATCAGGCTCCTCTGTCCATGGACTTCTCCAGGCAAGGATACTGGGGTGGATTGCTATTCCCTTCTCCAGGGCATCTTCCAGATCCAGGGATCAAACTTGGGTCTGCCATGTTGCAGGCAAATTCTTTACAATCTGAGGCATCAGGGAAGCCCAAGGAAAGGCAGAGGCCTGCTTCCAGAGCCCCTGCTCTAACCCCCGTGGCTGCTGCCCCCTCTGCAGGTCTCCTAAGAGCAAGGCCAACAGTGCTGATAAGGGAAACATCTATGATTGAAATCTGTGTGGTTTATATCTCTCTATATATATTAATACTCTGTAGAGAAGTTATATATAAAATATAAGAGGTTTTTTAATGGTTTATATTATACTATAAATAGTTTTGTAAAGTGCACAGCAATTTTAGAAATATGTTTGAAATTGTAACTATAACAAGAATCATAAATCTGAACCACACTAATTCATCTGAAAAATATGCCTCTTTTTCAGTAGCTACAACAGATGCTTCATCAGGAAACAGCTGTCTCCTTTTGGATGAAGTTTTGAAGAGGACAACAGAAAATCTACTGTATTTCAGACTCTAGGTTTTAAATGTTAGATAATTGAAATTTATCTGAAGTTTCCATAAGCTCTCGGACAAACAAGAACACCATCTGGAGAATCCCTGAGCAAGAAAGTGACAGCCACACATGGGCCATGCTGAGTGGCCACATTCCCCCTCTTCACATCCTTCACTCCCTTTCCTGGTACTGATCTCCAATGATCTTGACAACATCTTGCACCATATTTAAGGTGTTTTTAAAAAAATACTTGATAGTATAGCTACATGATAATGATTAATCATAATTCTCCATAAGTTCCTAAAAATACTCTCCCAAACAGCTTTAGGTTCATATATATAAGAGATATAAGACATATAGGAGTTCTGCAAAAACAAATCAGATAGTTGATCCCAAAGATTTCTGCTAATAAGAGAAAAAAGCAAATATCTCAAGTTAATGAATTTCTATGTAGAGAAAGATGCAAGTGTTTGGGCTCACTGAAATCATTCCTGAAGTAGAACGGTTTTATGAAGACCTACAAGATGTTTTAGAACTAACACCCAAAAAAGATGTCCTGTTCATTATAGGGAACTGGAATGTAAAAGTAGGAAGTCAAGAAACACCTGGAGTAACAGGAAAATTTGACCTTGGAGTACAGAATGAAGCAAGGAAAAGGCTAATAGAGTTTTGCCAAGAGAAAGCACTGATCATAGCAAACACCCTCTTCCAACAACACAAGAGAAGACTCTACACATGGACATCACCAGAAGGTCAACACCGAAATCAGACTGATTATATTCTTTGCAGACAAAGATGGAGAGGCTCTATACAGTCATCAAAAACAAGACCGGGAGCTGACTGTGGCTCACATCATGAACTCCTTATTGCCAAATTCAGATTTAAATCAAAGAAAGTGGGGAAAACCACTAGACCATTCAGGTATGACCTGAATCAAATCCCTTATGATTATACAGTGGAAGTGAGACATAGATTTAAGGGACCAGATCTGATAGACAGAGTGCCTGATGAACTATGGATGGAAGTTCACGACATTGTACAGGAGACAGGGATCAAGATCATCCCAAGAAAAAGAAATGCAAAAAAGCAAAATGGCTGTCTGAGGAGGCCTTACAGATAGCTGTGAAAAGAAGAGAAGTGAAAAGCAAAGGAGAAAAGGAAAGATATACCTATTTGAATGTAGAGTTCCAAAGAATAGCAAGGAAAGATAAAAAAGCCTTCCTCAGTGAGCAATACAAAGAAATAGAGGAAAACAATAGAATGGGAAAGACTAGATATATCTTCAGGAAAATTAGAGATAGGGAATATTTCATGCAAAGATGGGCTCAATAAAGGACAGAAATGGTATGGACCTAACAGAAGCAGAAGATATTAAGAAGAGGTGGCAAGAATATACAGAAGAACTGTACAAAAAAAGATCTTCATGACCCAAATAATCATGATGGTGTGATCACTCATCTAAGCCAGACATCCTGGAATGTGAAGGCAAGTGGGCCTTAGGAAGCATCACTACAAACAAAGCTAGTGGAGGTGATGGAATTCCAGTTGAGCTATTTCAAATCCTGAAAGATGATGCTGTGAAAGTGCTGCACTCTATATGTCAGCAAATTTGGAAAACTCAGCAGTGGCCACAGGACTGGGAAAGTTCGGTTTTCATTCCAATCCTAAAGAAAGGCAATGCCAAAGAATGGTCAAACTACCACACAATTTCACTCATCTCACATGCTAATAAAGTAATGCTCAAAATTCTCAGAGTCAGGCTTCAGCAATACCTGAACCATGAATTTCAAGATGTTCAAGCTGGTTTTAGAAAAGGCAGAGGAACCAGAGATCAAATTATCAATATCCATTGGATCATTGAAAAAGCAAGAGAGTTCCAGAAAAACACCTATTTCTGCTTTATTGACTATGCCAAAGCCTTTGACTGTGTGGATCACAATAAACTGTGGAAAATTCTGAAAGAGATGGGAATACCAGACCACCTGACCTGCCTCTTGAGAAACCTATATGCAGGTCAGGAAGCAACAGTTAGAACTGGACATGGAACAGCAGACTGGTTCCAAATAGGAAAAGGAGTACACCAAGGCTGTATATTGTCACCCTGCTTATTTAACTTATATGCAGAGTAAATTCTGAGAAATGCTGGGATGGATTAAGCATAAGCTGGACTTAAGATTGTGGGGAGAAATACCAATAACCTCAGATATGCAGATGACACCACCGTTATGGCAGAAAGTGAAGAAGAACTAAAGGGCCTCTTGATGAAAGTGAAAGAGGAGAGTGAAAAAGTTGGCTTAAAGCTCAACATTCAGAAAATGAAGATCATGGGATCAAGTCCCATCACTTCATTTCAAACAGATAGGGAAAGAGTGAAAACAGTGGCTGACTTTATTTTTCTGGACTCCAAAATCACTGCAGATGGTGATTGCAGCCATGAAATTAAAAGAGGCTTACTCCTTGGAAGGAAAGTTATGACCAACCTAGACAGCATATTAAAAAGCAGAGATATTACTTTGTCAACAAAGGTCTGTCTAGTCAGGGCTATGGTTTTCCAATAGTCATGTATGGATGTGAGAGTTGGACTATGAAGAAAGCTGAGTGCTAAAGAATTGATGCTTTTGAACTGTGGTGTTGGAGAAGACTCTTGAGAGTCCCTTGGACTGCAAGGAGATCCAACCAGTCCGTCCTAAAGGAGATCAGTCCTGGGTGTTCATTGGAAGGACTGGTGTTGAAGCTGAAACTCTAATACTTTGGTCACCTGATGCGAAGAGCTGACTCATTTGAAAAGACCCTGATGCTGGGAAAGATTGATGGCAGGAGAAGGGGATGACAGAGGATGAGATGGTTGGATGGCATTAACAACTCAATGTGATGAACAGGGAGGCCTGGCAGTGCTGTGGTTCATGGGGTCACAAAGATTAGGACATGAGTGAGTGACTGAACTGAACTGAATATGTACCTTAATCATCTAGGGCCAGTATCTAGTTTTTTTCCATCCTCAGTCACCGTGGGTGCACAATGAAGTGGCATATATGTATGTATATGTATATAGATACACATTATATAATAATATAATTAATATTTATAATATCATATATTAATAATCTTTTAATAATCATATATTAATAATCTTATCATATAATCAATTAATCATATATTAAATCAAAGAAACCAATAATCATATAATAATTAACAATCATAATAATATTTATATAACATGAATAATCATATCATTATACAATCAATAATATTATTAATAAACATTAATAATAATATGATAAGAATTAATCATAAATACTTTATAAGTTCCTAAAAATACTCTCCCAATCCATTTTTCAGTTAATATATACAATTATATATACATCCCCCTTGTTACCATGTAACCATGACTATATCTTTTAAAAATATGTGGGATCAAGTATAATCTTAAAATTTTCAATTATGTAATAAGAAGTGTTGCTTTTGTATATATATAAAAAAAGACTAGCAGCTGGAACCTCCCTGTGGCCTTGCCTACCCCTTTTGCCTGCTTGTTGTCTTAACACTTGTACTAACTTATTTTTAAAATATGTATTTATTTCACTTTTATTCTTTTGAATAAAAAGAATATTACACTGCTTATGTTTCAGACAGAATTTTAAGCTGAGGTTAAAGATACATAAGAAATTGGCCGTGGGGTCCCTCTACCCATAAGCCAGACCACACGCATCTTAGCACACCGCTGTCTTTCAGGTATTCAAACAGTCATGATGTTGGGTGCCTGCTACTTCCCTTCCTGTTGATTCAAATACTTGTTAACACCTCTACTGCTGTCCTATCATGCAATCCCTTTGATTAAAGTCTTCCTTAAATGCAGAAGTATCTCTTGAATTGTTTGCATGAGACCACAACCTCTTGACAAGGAGACTGTGCTCTCTGAGTGTGGACCAAGCCCATATCACCTTTATGTATGGATCCAAGACTTTTAGCTGTGGTTCACTCGGAGATTGATGACAGGAGGGTGTTGGGATCTGGGCAGGCCAGGGAATGCTATGGACTCTCAACTCCCCTCAAGGGAGCCCTATGCAGGCAAGAATAGTTCTTAAGGCTTCCCATTAACCTCCATCTTGCCAGCTCCTTCCTAGGCATTGATCTTAGACCTCGTGGTTTCTCTCCTACACCTTCCCACAGTCTCTTTTTTCCAGCCCTGGCTTCTCAGAGTGACCATTTGCGCCTTCATTTCCTTCTACCTCCCCAACCACATTCCCCTTGGTGGGTGGAGATCAGGGTAAGTAAGACAGAGGCAGAGGTCCTAACCCTACTTGATGAGGTGAGGGCAGGGGTGTTAGTGCCAGACTTGAGGGCAGTCACCACTATTCCAGAGTGAAGCACCGTCTGCCCCCCACTGCTGTCTGCATGCCCACATTCACGGCAGGCCCCTTCCCATGTCCTCCCAGTCATCCTGGGAAGCAGGCAAGTGACCATGGTCACTTCAAGTGTACGCATGGGACAGTAGAATCCTGGAGAAGGCACTTTTCTTTTGTGGATGAAGAATGTTTCCTGCCATATTGGTAAAAAACATATATATATATATTTTATATATATATGTTGTGGCCATCAGCCACTGCAGCCACCCCACCATGCACCCCAAGGGGATTGAGAATGGAGAAGAACAGGGTGCTGGCTCTAGATATTTAAGGTACATACTAAGGGAAGGATTACTCTCAGTATTCTTTGTTCTATTTTTTTCCATTTAGAATTCAGCCCCCATGGAGTAGATGATATGAATAAAGTAAGAGATGCTTTTGTTTTTCTTCTTCACGAGTTCATGGTGGGCAGCTTTCCATTGAACAAGGCTCTGTTGCCATCTGTGTTCTCCAAGAAAGCTCCTCATACAACTACTAATAGCAAGGAGTTCTCAGTTTGGGGCTCAATTTCAGGCTTCCCTGATGGCTCAGTAGTGAAGAATCCACCTGTAATGCAGGAGACAAAGGAAATGTGGGTTTCATCCCTGGGTTGGGAAGATACCCTGGAGAAGGAAATGGCAACCCACTCCAGTTGCCTGGGAAACCCACATCTTGCCTGGAAATTCCTATGGACAGAAGAGCTTGGCTGGCTATGGTCCATGGGGCTGCAAAGAGACAGACCGACTGAGCACGCATGTAGGTAAACTTTGTGTCTTTTTTCTTTACAATTCATACCCATTTTTCTTTACTTCTTGAGCATGTTTTTACAAGAAAATAATTCAAATGTCTGGCCTTACATTACTCATTATTTTTCTCATATGTAAAAATAGTGATATGAAAATTTTGGTTTATTTTCAATTTTTAGTGGAGCTTTATACAGTATTACATGAAAATCTTTTGAAGGATAAATTGGGAAATAAAGAGAGTAAATGCGAACAATAATCTTATGAAGTCCCTTCAGTTTTGTGGATAAGAGTCTAACTGTTTGCACAAGTTCACCTATAATGAAATTAATACAGGCTGTGCCTTGGGAGCTAAAGAGGGAATGATGAAGATAATTATACTCTGCAGGATATGACTTGTGCAAAGAAGAGAATAACAGTACACATATTTAGAAAGTTTCATATTTTCTTCTTTTTAAAAACAACAATATGGATTGAAAATGAAACTTTTATAATTATATGCTTATGAAATGGTTATATTTTATTGAATTTGTTAATCTATGGCAGAAAGTGAAGAGGAACTAAAAAGCCTCTTGATGAAAGTGAAAGATGAGAGTGAAAAAGTTGGCTTAAAGCTCAACATTCGGAAAACGAAGATCATGACATCTGGTCCCATCACTTCATGGGAAATAGATGGGGAAACAATGGAAACAGTGTCAGACTTTATTTTCTGGGGCTCCAAAATCACTGCAGATGGTGACTGCAGCCATGAAATTAAAAGATGCTTACTCCTTGGAAGGAAAGTTATGACCAACCTAGATAGCATATTCAAAAGCAGAGACATTACTTTGCCAACAAAGGTCCGTCTAGTCAAGGCTATGGTTTTTCCAGTGGTCATGTATGGATGTAGGAGTTGGACTGTGAAGAAAGCTGAGTGCTGAAGAATTGATGCTTTTGAATTGTGATGTTGGAGAAGACTCTTGAGAGTCCCTTGGACTGCAAGGAGATCCAACTAGTCCATCCTAAAGGAGATCCGTCCTGGGTGTTCATTGGAAGGACTGATACTAAAGCTGAAACTCCAATACTTTGGCCACCTCATGTGAAGAGTTGACTGATTGGAAAAGGCCTTGATGCTGGGAGGGATTGGGGGCAGGAGGAGAAGGGGACGACAGAGGATGAGATGGCTGGATGTCATCACCGACTCGATGGACATGAGTTTGAGTGAACTCCGGGAGTTGTTGACGGACAGGGAGGCCTGGCGTGCTGCGATTCATGAGGTCACAAAGAGTCAGAACAACTGAGGAACTGAACTGAACTGAATTGAATCTGTATTTTAGTCCCAGGACTAGGAAACTTTGAGGACAACTGCAATATCTCTCATAAAGTTGAATTTTCCTAATCACATTGCAGTTGCCACGTGTATTTCACATTAATCTGGTTTTGGTCAGTTAGAATGGGCCAAACTGTTGTAAACATGAGGTGACTGCTCCTGATTGTAAACAACTCTCCTGCTAGGACTAGCCCCAAAACACACAGGGCCCAGCACAAAACACAAACATAACACCTTGTTCAAAAAGCAGGAAAAAGTAGTCATTAAAGGTAAAGCTTTTCCAGTGGGACTGTGGCAGAGTGTGGCTCAGATTCCGAGCCAGGCACTTCGGCACCTCGTGTCTTCTACAGTGGGATGAAGCTCCTGCTGGGCATTACACTGCCCACCTATGTGACCTCTGTTTGGGGCATTAAAAAAAAAAAGGTAAAGGTTTTCGTTCCTTCTGTAGGTTCTCTCTTGCCTTCTCATGGTGTTTATTGTTTGCTATGCAATATTGTTCAAAACAGTGTACATATTTAAAGTATGTAACTTTGATGAGTTTGGAAATAAGTATACAGCTGTGAAACCATCACCACATTGTATGCCATGAACATATCCATTCTGTCTACAAGTTTCCTCCTGCTTCCTTTATTTATTATTGCTATTTTGGTGACAAGAACACTTAACATGAGATCTACCCACTTAGCAAATTTTAAATATACAGTATGGTATTGTTAATTATAGGCTCTATGTTATAAACAGACCTCTCTGCTTACTTGTCTTGTGTAAATGAAACTTCACACCCTTTGACTAACACTCCCCCATTTCCCTCTCTTTTCAGCTCCTGGCAACTACTATCTAGTCTCTGCTCGTAAGAGTTAGACTATTTTAGTTACCATGTAAGTGGTAACTAACCTGTTGTATGTATCCTATGCCTGAATTGTTTCACTTAGCATTCTATCTTCCACTTTCCTTCATGTTGTCACAAATGGCAAAAGTTCCTTCTTAATATGGCTAAACCATATTCCATCATATATATAAAATGGAATATTACTTTATATCATATATGTGAATATGTGTTGTGCTGTGCTTAGTCTCTCAGTAATGTCTGACTGTTTGTGACCCCATGGACTATAGCCCAGCAGGCTCCTCTGTCCGTGGGGATTCTCTAGGCAAGAATACTGGAGTGGGTTGCCATGCTCTCTTTCAGAAGATTTTCCCAACCGAGGGATCACACCCAGGTCTCACACACTGCAGGCAGATTCTTTACTGACTGAGTCACCAGGGGAGTATATGTATATATATATATATATATATATATATATATATATATATATATATAATGTGTGTGTGTGTGTGTGTGTGTATATATATATGTGTATATATATATATATATATATATATATACATAAACCAAATATTTATGTATGTGTATATATATATATATATATATTTATATATATATATATATATATATATACTCCTTATCCATTCATTTGTTAATAGATACTTAGATTGTTTCATATCTTGGTTCTTGTGAATAATGCTGCAAGTAATGTGAGAGTGCAAATATCTCTTTAAGATTCTGATCTCAATTCCTTTAAATACACACCCAAGTGTGGGATTGCTGGATCATATAGTAGCTCTATTTTTAATAGAAATTTCTCCAAATAAAATATGCAGATTGCCAATAGGTACTTGAAAAGATGCTCAGCATCATTAATTATCAGAAAAATGTAAATCAAAGCTACAATGAGATATTACCTCACACCTGTTAGGATGACTATTATTTAAAAAAAAAAAAAGATGAATAGTATTGGAGAGGATGTGGAGAAAAAGAACACTTGTGCCCTGTTGATGGGAATATAAATTGGTGCAGCCACTATGGAAAACAGTAAAGAGGTTCCTCTAAAATTCAAAATTTTAGTATTAATTTTATTATCTATCTTAATGTTGTATAACACCACTATTAAATGCAAATATAAAAGCATTTAATATGTATGCTGAATCACCCAAGTCACATAATTTGCATTTTGTGACTTGCCTCAGAAGGTGCCTTGAGCTGGCCAGAATGAACACAAGTCAGACTCAGAAAGGTTAGAAGGAGGAAGAGAAGTGTGGGATGGGGCTGAAGGGTGATCCCTTAGACTCAGCAAGACCAGCAGGCAAGTGCAGAGCCCCCTGGGCTCCTGTGTGCCAGGGCCTTACCACTACTCAGTGCCAACACTTGGGTGTGATGGCTGCCAGGTGTCCTTCCTGCAAGTTTCCAAATTAACCCAGGGTGGGAAAGCCAAATCAGGCATCTCCCCTTCCCATTACCAGCTGCCTAAACCAAATCTAATAGGCAACTTGCAAGGCCATTGCATCTTTGCACTGAGAGGGGCTGGGTAACAGGTCAGGGTGGTCATCTCAGGTGAAATACACACATGCCCCAGCCTAAACTGCTACTGAGTGGGGTGCTCCCAACCCTGGCCTTTCCTGTACCTGGGGCAGGGCACCAGGGGTATTTGGGTGGGGATGGTGAGGGGGAGGCTGTCTAAGAGGCTAAGAGGCAAGTGGCAAAGAATCTGCATCCAGGAGACAGGGGAAGTGGGATGTCCTGCGAGTGAGCTGAGGCCCCAAGCCTTTAAAGTCTTCATGTTCCCTTTTCCCATCAGCTGTCACATATAAAACACAAATTCAAATACAAAATTATGAAGCATTTCAAGACAGTGACCACAGAGTATTAACTTGGCAGTCCCCAGTCTTGTCAGCAGCAGGGACCAGTTTCATGGGAGACAGTTTTTCCACAGACTTGGGGGAGACGGGATGGCTTGGGGCTGATTCAAATGTACTACATTTACTGTCTGCTTTATTATTATTGTTACATTGTGATATATAGTGAAATAACTATACAATTCATCATAATGCAGAGTCAGATCGTCAGGCATTAGATTCTCAAGAGGAGCATATAACCTAGATTCCCTCTCATGTGCAGTTCACAGGAGGCTGTGAGTCTGTGAGAAACTAATGCTACTGCTGGGCTGACAGGAGGTCAAGCTCAGGTGATAATGCCAGTGATGGGGAGCTCTGTAAATGCAGACGAAGCTTTGGCTGCTCACTGCTCACCCCCTGCTGTATGACCCCGTTCCTCACAGGCCATGCACTGGTACTGGTCTGTGGCCCGGGGGTTGGGGGTCCCTGTATTAACCCCCAGCTGTAGGACCGTTCTCAGCACAGGGGCCCTGCACTACTGCATGGATCACCAGCCCTTGAAAACAGCCCCTGCCCATCAGGTCTGTGCCAGTACCAGTCACGAGGAGCGTCCTGCTGTTCTGTTAAGTATAACACGCTGCAGTTCTTCCACTAATATTCTGATTGCCTCCTTCTTCCTGTTTTAGTGAATTTACTTAAATATTTTAAGCCATGTATACATACTCAGATTCAGTTGTGTCTGACTCTGTGACCCCCATGGACTGTAGCTCACAAGACTTCCCTGTCCATGGAATTTTCCAGACAAGAATACTGGAGTGGGTTGCCATTTACTACTCCAGGGGATCTTCCTCACCCAGATTGAACCCTTGTCTCTTATGTCTCCTGGATTGGCAGGTGGATTCTTTACTACTGCACCACCGTGTATATACACATCTCTGTCTTGGTAACCATATAAGAAAACATTAAGTACAGTCAATTCTTGTTTATCTGACACATGTTCTATAAAATCCCTTCCAACAGTGAGTTCATAAAAGCTGAACCATTGCTCCTGGGGGATATTTGTACACATATCTCACATAGATTATCATCTCAAATTCTAAAAACTAGTTCATCATAGTGGATTCTATTTTCTTTATTTTATAACAGAGAAAGCTGGTTCAGAGACATTAAGTACTTGCCTGAGGCCCCTTCACTGGCAAGTGCCAGAGCTGGCTACTGAGCCAGAGCTTCTGCTCTTACTGTACTGTCCACTTCAGTTTCCATCCTCTGGTCATCTCTGAGTGAGAGCTAAGACCAGACAGAGTGTTGTTTTGTTCAGTGCAGCTGGAAATGGTGCATCAGAGGACTCAGTGTCTTCACTGCTCAAGCACATCTGCAAATAACCACAAAAATGATGCAAGCATTACAAATAAACTTTTGAATGTAGGCTGACTCACAAATACTAATATGAAATCTGTAAATAATGAGTGTCAACTGTATTGTAGTAGACAGATAATCTTTATATACTTTTAATCACCTTATTTCTTAAGAGGATTGAAGTAGCTCACAGTGTCAAATGCATAGTGTCAAAAAGAAGATTCAACAAGAAACTAGCAGGCAAAGCCTCCCCAGGAGATTCTGATGCAGGCCACAAACATACCTCTTCAGCATCACATATCACATAGCTTTTCTGAGGAGTAATTCTTATCTTTTCAAGTGTTTGACGCTTCCCTGGTGGCTCAGATAGTAAAGAATCTGCCGTCAATGCCGGACATCGGCTTTGATCCCTGGGTCAGGAAGATCCCCTGGAGAAAGAAATGGCAACCCACTCCATTATTCTTGCCTGGAGAATTCCATGGACAGAGGAATCTGGTGGGTTATATAGTCCATGGGGTCACAAAGGGTCAGATGTGACTAACACAGTCCACTAACTATTAGGAGCACACGGCAGAACCCCTGAGATCTGCATGGGTTTCTGTTTGCTCTTTGTTTACATAATGGTCTACACTTTTTTCATGTTACCACAGATGCTTTTGAATGACCCCTCTCCATAGCTTTCTCCCAGGACCTTGGGTCCTTAGGGAAAATGATGTTCTTTAAAGTCAGCAGACCCATCACCATCACCCCTCATGTGGTGCTACGTTTAGTACTTTTCAGAAGTTGTCCATGTGAATTGCTTTATTAGATTTTCACAGCAATGATAGAAAGAAGGCAGAGCGCAGATTGTTATAATTCTGTTGTGTTGGCTAGGTCTCAGGGAGCCCATGAAACCCATTGGCTAGACAGGGGGAAAACGTCAGGACCCCCCAACCCACTCCAACAGAATGATGGCATGGAACCTGCCTAAACTATTGAAATGCCAGTAGATTTTAGGCAGAAAGGTTTCTATTTCTATGGCTTTTTCAGGAAACTTGTAGCCTTCAAAACCAGAGTCGTGGTGACTTGCACCACTCAGAGGTGGTGTGGAGACAGCAGTTCTTCATCTTTTGCTTTCTTCATCAGCCCAGCTTAGTGTATTAAGCATCATCACTGATAAATTATTCATGCCAATGCACGATCACTAGCTGTCATTAAAATAAAATGGTAACTCTGAAAAAATGAGATTAAAAAAATGATTTTAACTGTGGGCTACAAATTAAATAGATGTGATGCTTCGCCAAGCAACAGTAATCACGAAGCAGAGAAGGCTGGCAGATCTAGGGACAATAGACTGTTGTTTTAGACATTTATACAAATGATATATTTGTCCATTGATATGTAAAAATGCAAACACTACAGGAAAGCAAAGCCTTCTCTTCAATCCTATTCCTACTCAATCCCAGGCCCCATCCTAAATGCAATGGCTAGTACCAATATCCAGACATTTTCTGTTTTTATGAGCATGATATGTATGTGTAGCTCCTCCTGCAAGCTCCTCTGTCCATGGGATTTCTTAGGCAAGAATATTGGAGTGGGGTGCCATTTCCTTCTCCAGAGGATCTTCACGACCCAGGCATCAAACCCACATCTTCTGCACTGGCAAGTGAATTCTTTACCACTGAGCCACCTGGGAAGCAGAAATGTATATGTGAATGGTGTTAAAACTCTTTAGAGAACCAATCCACATTGTGCAGACGTCCTCTTACCAAAGCAATATAGAAACATGCTCAATGTGGGCAATTTACTGTGAAACAACTCCCTGTAGATATTTGGCCATATTTACCAAGTAGTTCCTTTCTTTCATAATTTCCTTGTGCAAAGAAACATTCCTTTAAATTACCCAGTATGTGAAAGAAGGTTAAAAAAAAAATCAAAAAATTTTCTTACTCATCCCTGGTTTTGCTTTAAATATTTGAAAAACTTAAAGAGTCGGACATGACTGAGTGACTGAAATGAACTGAACTGAACTGAACGAATATTTTAAAAAGTAAATTAATGTAGATGATTAAGTCAGTATAAAAATAGAATTTAGGTAATATTATAAATACATTTCTTCCCTCCCTACCAAGGTGTGGGCTTTAATTCTCCTGAATACACTCATCCCTCTGTGATTGGTATTCTAGCTTTACTCTAGTCTTGTTTGTGTGCATACTAGAACAGAGCAAGAAGACAGGTAGCTCTGGTCATTTGGGTTCTTTCATGTAAATATGAGTTTTCTTTCTTTCTTTTTTTTTGATGTGTAATTCCATTAAATTGAGCTCTCATTTGTAAAACACTTATAGAAAACAACTTTAAAATCAACTTAATTTTTTTAATGATGGGGAGCTTCTGGCTTTCAAAATCATCTATTTAAAAAAATTTATTTGAAACATGATTTTCAGCAAGCAAAGGGTATAATTATTGCATAATTTAAAAATTGATTGCAACACGACTATTTGGATAGTAACAGAAGATTTAGGGAGATTGAACTAATGTACTTTAGATTTTCAGTTACCATGAGGCATTGCTATAATCAGAGTTTCTTATTTAACTACCGAGCTTAAATTCTGAACTCCAGACACCATGACTTTGAAAAATATCTTAATATATCTATAGCATATCAGATTCAAATCTACAGGTTTCCCAGAGATCCCTGGAGATTTACTTTACCCTTTAGAATCTTTGTACTCTGTTTAAAGAAGGAAAGAGTAATTACCTGGACAAGATAGCAGGACAATACAAAATGATGGCACTAACCCTAGTGGTTAACAGTGTGTTTGTCACATGACTTCCTTCACATTTAAACATTGAACTTTGTTTCCTTCTTCCTTATATTATGAACATATACCAAATTTGCATTTTGAATGAGCCATGTCATATTACTCTGGTAATAAAATAAATTTCTCAAAAAAACACTTTTTTTCTCCTTTTATTCAGATCAAATCTAGTTTCATGCATATTAATGGAAAATTATGTTTCATATTTATTATAGAGAAGTGATTCAAAACTGAGAATCCTTTGAGGTCCTCATTAAAAATATTAAAGGATTTATTCTGCTCCATTCTATTTAGAATAAGCTGTGTTCTTTTGCAGATTTCTGTGAGACTCTAAGAAACCCACAGGACAGAGGAAACCTCTTGGGCTTTCTTCCAGGCAGATGGAAGTGGTCTCCTAGGGTCATTTCCTGTGCATTGCAACATTACAGGCAGGATAACAAGCATTCACATTCATATACCTCTTTTTTATATGCACATCATAATAAACCAGGTGGAAGAGTTAGCTATTTGTACCTTTGTTTGATGTGCATTTTTGTAGCTATGTTTAATTCTTAAGTAGAAGTGCTATATGCTATCTTCAAGACATAGTCCAAAGGTAATAATCCAAAATCAAATCATTACTACTGTGCTCATGTCATCTTTGTGGAGCATCTAATAAAATGTCCTTAATAATCTGAAACAATATATGAAATTGCAAGACAGCAAAAGAGACACAGATGTATAAAACAGTCTTTTGGACTCTGTGGGAGAAGGCAAGGGTGGGATTATTTGAGAGAATAGCATTGAAACATATATATTATCCTATGTGAAACAGACTTCCAGTCCAGGTTCAATGCATGAGACAGGGTGCTCAGGGCTGGTGCATTGGGATGACCCTGAGGGGTGGGATGGGGAAGGAGGTGGGAGGGGGGTCCAAGATGGGGAACACATGTACACCTATGACTGATTCATGTCAATGTATGGCAAAAATCACTACAATATTGTAAAGTAATTAGCCTCTAATTAAAATAAATAAATTATTTTTCAAAAGGTAAACAAGGGAAAAAAATAATCTGAAACAAAAAAATCACTATATTCTTGATCAGATCCATGACAATAATTATAGGATCACCCAAAATAAAACAGAGTCCTTTAGTAGAACTGTCTCTGTATTCTATGGGTGGTTTGGAACAATAGTTTTCTTCAGCAGTGGCAGTGGTCAGATAGTGTACAAATATTTAATTTCTCTTTTATTTTGCTAAATCCTGAGGACAAGTTGAGAAGAAAACGTCCCCAGTAGGTGTTGTATCAACTCTACTTTGGGGTGCCCAAATAGAAAAGCAGTTTCCACAAGGAAAGAAACTTCCATGGGCATTTTATGGTCAAAGTTTGTGAATGGCTTAAAAATCACTGAAAGAGTACTTACTTACAATCTCCTTAGGCAATGGACAGTCTGAGCATTTCTGAGGTGGTCAAGAAATTTTATTAGAAGTAATCCAGTGAAAGTGACATAGCGAAATCCAAGATCTCAGGATATTGTCACTGTACATGGATACTCTTCCCTGGGATTTTGGCAAGCATGAAGTCACCAATACTGAGAAAAATTTTGCAGTATGAATGACATAGATTTTCTTTTAGCTTGCAAATTAGAAAGTTGAAGATTGAAACAACAAGTTTTCTATAGGATCTTTCCATTGAAGAAAATCAACAGTTAGAAAACTGTTTAAAGAAAAAGCCATTAGAGAGTTGCCATATGATCCAGCAATCCCATTCCTGGGTACATACCCAGATAAAACTAAAATTCAAAAAGATATATGCACCCCTATGTTCATAGCAGCACTATGCATAGCAGCCAAGACATGGAAACAATCTAAATGTCCATTGACAGATGAATGGATAAAGACATGGGGTGTGTGTGTGTGTGTGTGTGTGTGTGTGTGTGTGTATGGAATGGAATACACATGTATGGAATATTACTCAGCCTTAAAAAGAACAAAAATATTGCCATCTTCAGCAACATGATGGGCCTAGAGATTTTTGTTGTGCAGTTGCTAAGTTGTATCTGACTTTTTGCAACTCCATGGACTGCAGCATGCCAGGCTGTCCTTCACCATCTCCTGGAATTTCCTTAGACATTCATGTTCATTGAGTTGGTGATGCCATCCAACCATCTCATCCTCTGTTGCCCCCTTCTCTTCCTACCCTCAATCTTTCCCAGCATAAGGGTCTTTTCCAATGAGCGTGCTCTTTGCATCAGGTGGGCAAAGTATTGGAGCTTCAGCATCAGTCCCTCCAATGAATATTTAGGGTTGATTTCATTTAGAATTGACTGGTTTGATCTCCTTGCTGTCCAAGAGACTCCCAAGAGTCTTCTCTAGCACCACAGTTTGAAAGCATCAATTCTTCAGTGCTCAGCCTTCTTTTTGATCCAACTATCACATCTGAACATGACTACTAGAAAATCATACAAACATTCATATATGGATGTTTGTCGGCAAAGTGATGTCTCTGCTTTTTAATACACTGTCTTACTTGTCATAACTTTCCTTTAAAGGGGCAATTATCTTTTAATTTTATGGCTGCAGTCACCATCCACAATGATTTTAGGGTCCAAGAAAATAAAATCTCTCAGTTTTTCTATGTTTCCCCATCTATTTGCCATGAAGTGATGGGACTGGATGCCATGATCTTTGTTTTTGAATGTTGAGTTTTAAGCCAGCTTTTTCACTCTCCTCTTTCACCTTTATCAAGAGGTTTTTTAGTTCCTCTTTGCTTTCTGCCATTAGGGTGGTATCATCTGCCATCTGCATAATCACACTAAGTGAAATAAATCATAGAAAGAAAAACACCATATGATATCACTTATATGTAGAAGCTAAAATATGACATGGATGAACATATCTTTGAAACATAAACAAATTCACAGACATAGAGAACTGATTTGTGATTGCCAAGGAGTGTGGAGGGGCAGGGAGGGAGGGAGGACTGGGAATTTGGGATTAGCAGATGCAAGCTATTATAGATATGATGGATAAACAACAATCTAACAAAGGGAACTATATTCAATATCCTGCAATACACCATAATGGGAAAGAATGTGAAAAAGAATATATATATGTGTGTGTGTGTATATATAACAGAGCCATTTTGCTATATAGCAGAAATTAACACATATTGTAACAAATATACTACAATAAAATTAATAAAAGTCTTCCCTAATGGCTCAGGGCTTCCCAAATGGCACATGTGGTATAGAACCCACCTGCCAATGCAGGAAACATAAGAGATGCAGGCTCGATCCCTGGGTGGGGAACATCCCCTGGAGGAGTGCGTGGCAACCCACTCCAGTATTCTTGCCTGGAGAGTCCCATGGACAGAGAAGCCTGGTAGACTATAGTCCTTAGGGTTACAAAGAGTTGGAATATGACTGAAGCAATTTAATGCAGCACCCATGGCTCAGAAGGTAAAGAATCCACCTGTCATTGCAGGAGATGTAAGAGACACGAGTTCAAACCCTGGGTCAGGAAGTTACCCTGGAGAAAGAAATGGCAACTCACTCTAGTAGTCTTTCCTGGGGAATCCCATGGCCAGAGGAGCCTGGTGGGATAAAGTCCGTGGGGTCATAAAGAGTTAGACATGACTGAGTGACTAAGCACGCATGTACCTGGGCGACATCTGAATGGGGCCTCCATCCTTCCTTCTGTAAAACACAAGCACAACCACTATGCCATTCATGGCTTTGCCTGGTATAGAAACACAGGCAGAGCCCATGCCTCTGAGACCTATAGCAGAGGTTGGCAAGACTTTGGTAAAATGCTGAAAATACTATCTTAAAAAAAAAGACTTCCCAGAGAAATTCTCAGATGGGGCATCGGGCCCCACCAGCTCTTGGTTAGGTATGCTTGCTCCCTTAGTTTAGGTTTGTTCTCACTAGTATTTTTCATGTGAAATATGTGAGAGGAATTGGATATCTTTCACAACTTATCTGCTGGCCCTCCAACAACCTTACAATAAGATTTCTCAAGAATCTTTTTGGAATCTTCAGACATTCACGTGACAAAGTTAACTACTCCTGTAAATTTGGGTAAAGTTCAGTTTTTAAACACTCAGTTTACTTTTATGTATGCTAAAGGGTTAATGTACATAAAACATAGATTCTAATTAATGTGCACATCTCTTTCAGGAGAGTAAATAGTGGAAGACAATCTTATATGGGGCTACAGTTCTCAGAGCCACAGTTTTGTGCTTCCACATATAGCTGTCTGTGTTTTTTTCAGCCTGTCTTTATTCATCACCTGGCATACAGTTCCCTGAACACTAGATATCTAGACATAAAATATGACAAGATAAATCATCAATGTGTATCTTCTTTTCCATTTTATCATGACTTGTATTTCCTTTTCCAATCAGAATCAATTTTCCAGATTTCTTAAAGGAGACTCTTTTGACAAAAATGTGCATTATTTATCAGCTGCTGAGAGAAAGGGGATTTTGCCCTCACTTTGTTGGAGATAAATTTCCAAATCATGAATGACAGATTTTATAGTGGCATCAGTTTTCTTGACATGGTCTTTATTTTCATTTTCCTCTTGGGCCCATGGGAATGAGTACAACAAATGTGCTTCTGATTTTTGTTTTGTTTTACAGTATGTGAAAAATCAAGGTTTGTTTTCTTTTCCATTAAAACATCTTTTTTTTTTTTTTTTTGGTCTTTCATATTAGAGATGGGTTGTAAAAGACTCTCTTATGGACTGAAGAAACAATTTCTTTAAATGTAAGAGAATGTTGCAAAATTGCAAAGGATATACAATTTCACAAAATGAAACAAAACTGGAAAGATTTTTAGAATATTAAGAGTAAATTTTATTAATGTTATTTGTATTCTCTAAACCCAATCAAATCATAGTTAAATTAACTTAGTTTACTAAATTTTTCATTTATTTGACTGAGTTTTAGAGAAAAGACAAATTTTTCATTTATTTGACTGAGTTTTAGAGAAAAGGTCAGCTATGGAAAAGGAAATCTCAACCCACTCCAGTGTTCTTGCCTGGGAAATCCCATGGACAGAGGAGCCTGGCAGGCTATAGTTCATGGGGTTGCAAGAGTCTGGCACAACTTAGCCACTCAACTACCATCAACCAAGGGTCAAATAATAATTACCCTTTTAATGAGCTAATAAAATAGGTTCCAGTGAGTCAGAATAAATTAATTCTGAGGTGGTCTGACTCAACTGCATCATAGAAATCTTTTCCAAACTTAACCATTGTTGTAGTTTATCTGCCTGCACATAATTCATGATTTTAAACCATGTGAACATCAAATATGATCTTTTTTATTGTGCAGGTCACTTTAGGATAGAGCTCTTTACCAATAAAATAATAATAATAATAAATCTGTTTGTATTAATGATCTCTAAAGTATACTCCAGGATCTTGGCAATATTCAAACAAACTTTGAGAATAGCCTGTTGGCAACTCTCAGGGAACTATAGCATGGTTTTGTCTTTACTCGACTCTTTCCAATGATGATGTGATAAGAGACAACGATTTCAATGGAAAGAAAAATACCTCATATTCAATTTTCTAGTCTACTTTTCAGAAAGGCAGTTTTATAGATATGGTTTCATTCAGCCCTTCCCTCCTTTTTACTTGAGGGAGATTTCTTTTATTACTTTTTAACTATGAGTGACAGAAAATCCACCACGGTTACTGACCCCCCAGCCAAGAAGAAATATATGGTGTATCAATTTTCTCCCACTGCTGTAACACATGAACAAAATGACCAAAATGTCCCAGACTGATTAACTTCAAACCCCAAATTTAGTATTCTTGAAAGTCTCTTTTTACTTGAATCATTTGATGGAAGAGACCCATAATGAGAATATAGAGTAGATAATGTGTAAGAAATGATAGATCCACTGTTAGCAATTTCCTATGAAAATTTTAAAGTACAAAATGCCTGAAAAGGATGTGATTAAAGAGTGAAAAAAAAATCTATGGAACTCAAATTACTCTAGCAATACTCACAGAGTCCTTTAGTGAGTTCAATAAGTCAAGACATACTGAAGACAAGACATTTTTCCTTACCAAATTTTTAATTGTATTAATTACTTTGACTTATATTCAAAGAGAGTGTGAGTCAAGTCAGAATTATTTCAGCAACTTTAATAACATTTGGGTCTTTCTTATGCTTTTTCTTCCTGGGTCTCTGCTTTTGTTTTTGTTGTTATTTTTATTTGTTTTGTTTTGGTGAGTTGAAAGTGAAAGTGAAAGTTGCTCAGTCGTGTCCAACTCTTTGTGACCCCATGGACTATACAATCCATGGAATTCTCCAGGCCAGAATGCTGAAGTGGGTAGCCTTTCCTTTCTCCATCCTTTCCCTTCTCCTCTCCCTAACTCCAGGGGAATTAGGAGTATGTGAAAGTCAATAAGACTGCTATATTTGCCTATGACCATTGTGAAGAAAGCTGAGCGCCGAAGAATTGATGCTTTTGAACTATGGTGTTGGAGAAGACTCTTGAGAGTCCCCTGGACTGCAAGGAGATTCAACCAGTCCATCCTAAAGGAGATCAGTCCTGGGTGTTCATTGGAAGGACTGATGCTGAGGCTGAAACTCCAATACTTTGGCCACCTCATGTGAAGGGTTGACTCATTAGAAAAGACTCTGATGCTGGGAAGGATTGGGGGCATGAGGAGAAGGGGACAACAGAGGATGAGATGGCTGGATGGCATCACTGACTCAATGGACGTGAGTTTGAGTGAACTCCGGGAGTTGGTGATGGACAGAGAGGCCTAGTGTGCTGTGATTCATGGGGTCGCAAACAGTCGGACACGACTTAGTGACTGAACTGAACTGAACTGAACTGAACTGATGACCATTTGGGAGCAAAGCCATTCAAAACTCCCCAGAATGTGAAGGAATGAGAATGGATTTGTATTTATATATCAGTTTGGTTTTTAATGTTCGATTGACTCCTAATGAGTATGAAGTTATATCTCATCATGAGTTTGATTTGCACTCCCCTGGTGGCTCAGACAGTAGAGAATCTGCCTGCAATGCAGGAGATCCAAGTTCAATCCTTGGGTCAGGAAGATCCCCTGGAAAAGGGAATGGCTCCCCACTCCAGTATTCTTGCCTGGCAAATCCCACGGACAGAGGAGCCTGTCAGGCTACAGTGTGTGGGGTCACAAAGAGTTGACATGACTGAGCCACCAACACTTTCACTTTTTTTTCAGTGATTAATCATGTTGATCATCTTTTCATGTGATTACTGACAATTTGTATATCTTCTTTGGAGATATGTCCATTTGAATTCTTTGCCCATTTTTTCCTGGTTATTGCTTTTGAGTTTTAGGAGTTTTATATATTCTAGATATTAATTCCTTTTCAGGCATATGATTTGCAAATATTTCCTCCAATTTTGTGGGTTGTATTTTTACTCCACTGATAGTGCCTCTGTTTCACAAATTGTCTTAATGTTCACAAAATCTAATTTTTCTATTTTTATTTTGTTGCCTGTGTCTGTGGTGTCATATCCAAGAAATCTATGCCAAATTCAATATCATGATGTTTTTCCCTATGTTTTCTTCCAAGAGTTTGTATAACTTCATGCCTTATATTTAGATAATGGATATATTTTGAATGACTTTTCATGTATGGTATTAGGTAAGGACTCAGCTTCATTTTTGCATCTGCATCTCAAGTTTTTCCAGAAGCGTTTATTGAAAAGACTATCTTTTTCGCATTAAATGCTCATGGCATCTTTGTTTAAAATCATTTGATAAAGTTTATTTCTGAACTGTCTATTCAGGTCCATTGGTCTAAAAGTCTGTCTTTAGACCAGACCCATACTACTTTTGTCACTAGTTTCGTAGTAAACTTTGAAGTCAAGAAATATTAGTACAACTTCTTTAACTTTGTTCTTTTTTTCAAGATTATTTTAGCTATTCAGAGTTTCTTGAAATGCCTTGTAAATTTTAGGATGGATTTTTCTAATTTTCTAATATCAGGGGTTCCCTGATAGCTCCTCAGTTGGTAAAGAATCCGCCTGCAATGTGGGAGACCATATTGTCCATATACTCTTTTATAATCTTTTTTTAATTTCTGTAGAATTAGTAGTAATGTTCCACTTTCATTTCTGATTTTAGTAATTTGAACCTTCTCTCTTTTTTTCTTAGTCAGTATAGCTATTGTTATTTTTTTTAAAAAAGCAACTTTTGTTTTCATTGATTTCTCTATTCATTTTCTATTCTCTACTTTTCAAAAATCCTTGCTGCAGTCTTTATTACTTGTTTCTTCCTGGTAGTTTTGGGTTAACTTTGTTTTTATTTTTCTAATTCCTAAAGTTGTAAAATTGAGTTGCTAATTTCAGATGTTCCTATTTTTTTTAATGTAAGCATTTATAGCTATAGATTTCCCTCATAGGATAGTTCTTGCTGTTTCCCATGAGATTTGGTATGCTGTGTTTTCATTCTTATCCATTTTCACATATTTTTAAATAACAATATAGAATTAATTTCATGATAAAAGTCATGAACAACATCAAAAATATACTTAGAAGAAGTCATAGCCTTAAATGCTTTCATTGCTGCTCAAGAAAGTCTAAAAAAAAAAGTTATTCCACAATATTAGAGGTAATACAATAAATTTAATGAAAGTGAATGCAAATAGAAAATAATATTTAAGCACAATTTAATGGGGGAGGAGAAAGTAGAATTTGTTGATATGAAAAATCAGACCAAGGTGTCAAACAAGCACTTGCATACAGAACAAAGCCTAAAGCAGAAAGAACAAAACCATAAAACAGACCCCAAATAAGACCTGCTACTGCTGCTAACTAAACAGTCTGTAAGTCGTGTTTACTGACTAAACAGTCAATAAGTCATGTCCAACTCTTTGCAACTCCACAGACTGTAGCCCGTCAGGCTCCTGGGATTTCTTGGCAAGAATACTGGAGTGGGTTGCCATTTCCTTCTCCTATCTCCAAGTATTTTTAAATTTCCCTTGTGATTTCCTTTTTGACACACTGGTTGTTTAAGAGTGTGTTGTTTAATTTCTACAAATTCATGAACTTTTCAATTTTCTTTCTGCCATTGATTTCAGATTTCATTATGTTATAGTCAAAAAAGATACTTTGTACATTACCTGTCTTTTAAAATCTGCTGAGATGTCCAAATAGGAAAAGGAGTATGTCAAGGCTGTATATTGTCACCCTGCTTATTTAACTTCTATGCAGAGTACATCATGAGAAACGCTGGGCTGAAAGAAGCACAAGCTGGAATCAGGATTGCCGGGAGAAATATCAATCACCTCAGATATGCAGATGACACCACCCTTATGGCAGAAAGTGAAGAGGAACTAAAAAGCCTCTTGATGAAAGAGAAAGTGGAGAGTGAAAAAGTTGGCTTAAAGCTCAACATCCAGAAAACGAAGATCATGGCATCTGGTCCCATCACTCCATGGGAAATAGATGGGGAAACAGTGTCAGACTTTATTTTTGGGGGCTCCAAAATCACTGCAGATCGTGATTGCTGCCATGAAATTAAAAGATGCTTACTCCTTGGAAGAAAAGTTATGACCAATCTAGATAGCATATTTAAAAGCAGATACATTACTTTGCCAACAAAGGTCCATTTAGTCAAAGCTATGGTTTTTCCAGTGGTCATGTATGGATGCGAGAGTTGGACTGTGAAGAAAGCTGAGTGCTGAAGAATTGATGCTTTTGAACTGTGGTGTTGGAGAAGACTCTTGAGAGTCCCTTGGACTGCAAGGAGATCCAACCAGTCCATTCTAAAGGAGATCAGCCCTGGGATTTCTTTGGAAGGAATGATGCAAAGCTGAAACTCCAATACTTTGGCCACCTCATGTGAAGTGTTGACTCATTGGAAAAGACTCTGATGCTGCGAGGGATTGAGGGAAGGAGGAGAAGGGGACAACAGAGGATGAGATGGCTGGATGGCATCACTGACTCGATGGACATGAGTCTGGGTGAATTCTGGGAGTTGGTGATGGACAGGGAGGCCTGGTGTGCTGCGATTCATGGGGTCACAAAGAGTCTGACATGACTGAGTAACCGAACTGAACTAACTGAGATGTAATTTGTGGCCTAACATATGAACTATTTCTGAAAAATGCCTCGTGCATTGGGTAAGAACGCGTCTTCTGTTGTTGGATGCAGTGTTCTATGTATGTCTATTAGATATAGTAGATACATTGTGTTAAGTGCTCTGTTTCTTTACTTATCTCTGTCTAGTTGTTCTATCTGTTTTCAAGAGTTGGGTGTTGAAGTCTCCAGCTATTATTGCAGAACTTTCTTTTTTAAATTCTGTCCATTTTTGTCTCATATGTTTTGGGGATTCATTATTTGATGTGTAAAGTTTATGATCATTGTAACTTATTGCTGAATTAAATCTTTAATATATAACATACTTCTTTGTTTCTTGTCATTTTTAAAGTCTACTTTTTCTGATATTAATATAGCTACCTCTGTTCTCTTTTGGTTACTATTTGCATGGCATATCTTTTTTTTTTTTTTTTTTCCATCCTTTCAGTTTCAACCTATATGTGTTTAGATCTAAAGCGAGTCTCTTGTAGACAGTATATATTTGGATCATCTATATGTTTTTAATCCTTCTCCCAGTCCTGACTTTTGATTGAGTAGTTTGATTAACTTACATTTAAAGTATTTACTAATTAGGAGGATTTTTGCTGTCATTTTTTTTTTTTTTGCTGTCATTTTGCTATTTACCATATACCTTATATTTTTTTACAGTTTTCCATATTATTGTTTTCTCCTGTGTTTAGTTGATTTTTTGTATTGAAATATAAGTTATTTTCTCATTTACTTTGTATATATTCTTTAGCTATTTTCTTCATAGTTTCCACAGGGATTATATTTAATCTGAAGTTTTAACACTCTAATTTGAATCTGTACCAGTTCAACTTCAACAACAAACAAAACCTCTGTTCCTTTAATGGTTTCTGTCCCCTTAATGGTTTCTGACCCCATCCCTTTTAGTTGTCGATGTTAAAGTTATATCTAGGTAGATTGTGTGCCCAAAAGGTAGAAAATATTTTTTAACTGCATTAGTCAAATTATGTAGAAAACAGAATTTGGAGTTACAAACCCAAGTTACAAACAATTACACTCTCTTTTAGATGAATAGTTTGTTTAAAATATACCAGTCTCTTAAATCATGTGGAAAACAAAAAAGTGGAGTTTCACACCTTTGTCACAATGATACTAGCTTTTATAATTTCTCATTTATTTACCTTTACTGAGAACTTTTTAAAAAAACTATCTCTTTATTTTTGACTGTGGTTTTGCTGCTTTGTGGGCTTTTCCTGAGTTGCGGCTAGCTGGGGCTACTCTTTGTTGCTGTGAGTGGGCTTCTCATTGTGGTGGCTTCTCTTGTGGAATACAGGCTCTAGGGCACAGGAACTTAGGTAGTTGCTGCACATGGGCTCAGTAGCTGGTGTTCCCAGGTTCTAGAGCATAGTCTCAGTAATTCTGCTCCACAGCATGTGGGAACTTACCAGACCAGGGATTGAACCCGTGTCTCTGGCATTGGCAGGCAGATTCTTTACCATTGAGCCACCAGGGAAGCCCTATTGAAGTCTTTATTTCTTCACATAGTTTAAGTTGTTCTTTCATTCAAACTACACGACTCCCTGTAGTGTTTCTTGCAGGGCAAATCTAGTGGTAATGAGCTCCCTAAGAGTTTGCTTATTTGGAAAAGTCTTAATTTCTTTCTTATTTTTGAAGAACAGTTTTGCCTGTTCTTCAAATGAGAATAAAAGTACAAAATATAAAGTATTCTTGGTTGACAGTTTTCTTTTTTTTTTTTTTTTTAAGCACTTTGATTACTCAGCTCACTTCCTTCTGTCCTCTGAAATTTCCAATGAGAAATCTGCTGATAGTCTTATTAAGGGCTCCTTGTATGTGCTGAGTCCCTTCTCTCTTGATGCTTTCAAAATACTTAATTATGTCTTTGCCTTTGAGAGTTTGAGCATGATGTGCTTCAGTGTGGATCTCTTTGAGTTCATTCTACATGGAATTAATTGTTTTTCAGATGTTTGCAATTACTTCTATCATCAAATTTTGGATGTGTTCAACTATTAGTTCTTCAAATATTCTTTGCTCCTTTCTTTCTTCTTCTGGGACTCCCACAAGGGGTGTGTTGGTCTGTTTAATGATATCTCACAGGTCCCTTAGGCTCTCTTTACTTCTTTTTAATCTGTTATTTTTATTTTATTCTCTTCTTCAAACTAGATAATTTCCATGCTCTTGTCTTTCAGTTCACTGATTCTTTCATCTCAAATTTGCTTTTGAAGGCTTCTAGTGAATTTTATACTTCAGTTACATTTTTCAGTTCTATAATTTTATTTTGCTTTCTTTTTAAGTTTTCTCTCTCTTTATTTATATTTACATTGTAGTAGTACATTATTTCCTCGACTTTCTCTGTATCTTCTTTTAGTTCTTTAAGCATCTTTAAAATAGCTGTTTCCAAGACTTTGCCTAATAGACCTGTCATTGTCTTTTCCAGGGACAATTTCTCTTGGTTTATTTATTTATTTATTTTCTTTTGAGTGGGTCATACTTTTCTATTTGTTTGCATGCCTTGTGTTTTCTTGTTGAAAAGAAGACATTTAAATCAAATGTGAGACTTCCATGGCGGTCTAGTGGTAAAGACCCTGTACTTCCAGTGCAGGGGCTGCAGGTTCGTTCCCTGGTTGGGGAACCAAGATTTCCCATGCTGCGCAATGTGGGGGGGAAAAAAAAGTGGAGTCTCTGGCCCCAGTTGAGCCTTATGATGACTACAACTCTGCTTCCAGGCCATTGGCCACCTGAGACCCTGAGCCAGAACCCAACTGAGCTGCTGTCCAGTTCCTGACCCTCAGAAGTTGTGTGAGGTAATAAATGTTTTAAAAAATCAAATAATGTGCTAACTCCGGAAATTAGATTCTCACCCTTCCCCAGAGTTTGCTCGTATGTGTATGTGTGTGTTTAGATCATTGCAGTCTATATCTGTGCTGAGGATCAGCTTGAGGTATAAATTTAGTCTCATCAAGACTTTTCTGACCATACCTTCTCCTGTGCTGTGTTCGTGAAGGCATCATCAGCCAGACCAAGAACTATGACCTTAATTGGCTCAGATGGCCATGCCTCAAACTGCCAAGAGGTCAGTCACACCCTAGGGCTTCCCAGGTGGCTCAGAGGTAAAGAACCTGCCTGCCAAAGCAGGAAACACAAGAGGTGCAGTTTAATCACTGGGTCAAGAAGATCCCCTGGAGGACAAAACGGCAACCCATTCCAGTATTCTTTCCTGGAACATTCGATGGATAGAGGAGTCTGATGGGCTACAATCCATGGTGTTGCAAAGAGGCAGACATGATTTAGTACGTGCATACATACACACAATCACACCCTAACAAGGTTGAGTCTACTGGGCTCTGCCAAAGCTATATTAATGTATGCCCCCCTTAGAATGAAGAGTAGAATGAAGAACATGACTTTCACAATAAAATTTTAATCAACATGAATATTCTGATAGTGTTAGTATTTTCTAAATTAGAAAGAGGAGATTTAAATGAACATCTGTGTCACTCACCTTAAATTTATGATCAGAGCTGTGGAAGCTTGTTTGTAAAACATTTTTTTTTTTTACATATTTTTTGTTTAACAATAGATTTGACTTCATTCTTTATTAACATGATCTCTTGAATAAATTCTTTTTTTATGGTGTTGCTTGAGCACTCTCAACCTGCCACAAATTGAATTACCTAATTACATAAAATGTAGCTATTTAGCATAAGCTGGGTAAAAGGTACACAGGACTTATCTGTACTATCTTTGCAACTTCCTATCCTCAGATATGCAGATGACACCACCCTTATGGCAGAAAGTGAAGAGGAACTAAAAAGCCTCTTGATGAAAGAGAAGGTGGAGAGTGAAAAAGTTGGCTTAAAGCTCAACATTCAGAAAACGAAGATCATGGCATCTGGTCCCATCACTTCATGGCAAATAGATGGGGAAGCAGGGAAACAGGGGAAACAGTGGAAACAGTGTCAGACTTTATTGTTTTGGGCTCCAAAATCACTGCAGATGGTGATTGCAGCCATGAAATTAAAAGACGCTTACTCCTTGGAAGAAAAGTTATGACTAATCTAGATAGAATATTTAAAAGCAGAGACATTACTTTGCCAACAAAGGTCCGTCTAGTCAAGGCTATGGTTTTTCCTGAGGTCATGTATGGATGTGAGAGTTGGACTGTGAAGAAAGCTGAGTGCTGAAGAGTTGATGCTTTTGAACTGTGGTGTTGGAGAAGACTCTTGAGAGTTCCTTGGACTGCAAGGAGATCCAACCAGTCCATTCTGAAGGAGATCAGCCCTGGGATTTCTTTGGAAGGAATGATGCTGAAGCTGAAACTCCAGTACTTTGGCCACCTCATGCAAAGAGTTGACTCATTGGAAAAGGAAAAGACTCTGATGCTGGGAGGGATTGGAGGCAGGAGGAGAAGGGGAAGACAGAGGATGAGATGACTGGATGGCATCACTGATTCAATGGACGTGAGTCTGAGTGAACTCTGGGAGTTAGTGATGGACAGGGAGCCCTGGTGTGCTGCGATTCATGGGGTCGCAGAGTTGAACACGACTGAGCGACTGAACTGAACTGAACTGAGTGCATCCACAATTATTTCAAAATAAAAGATACAAAAAATTACTTATACAAAGAAATAAGAACTAGTTGTGCAAATATTACCATTGAGGGGATCTGGGTGAAGGGAGGGTGAGAAATTTGCAGTACTTTTCAGCTGCATAAAAATCTATAATTATTTTAAAAGGTAATGTTTAAATAAAAAATATAATTACTTAAGAGTTTAAAATGCACATAGCTAGGCCTACTGTCTATAGATTCTGCTTTACTGGAATAATGTAAAGCCAGGGTGAGAACTATAAGTAGAGCTAATGGGATCAATATGTCAGAACACTAACACTGGAGATTTCAAGTATTCTGCAATATTTTGGTGATAGGTATTGATAGTTTTCATTTCACATATATATAGTTTAAGTGTATCAGCATAAACATGTTTAAAGGGAAGATATTCAAGTGTCTATTCTTTTAGTTTCATTATCAATAGCACTTGATCACTCTCTGATGGGTCTTAAATAATCCTTTTAACATAAGTTGTCTGCTTTCTTATTAACTTGAAATGTGAACATAGTCTTAGAGGCATGTTGCATTTCATTCTGAAGATATGAGATGAATTCCAATCATAATATGTTTTTATTGTATTAAATTTATGATTTAAGCACATTTTTTCTTTTTGCATATACATTTGTATCAGAATGCATTTTACAACTGTCTTTCCTTTTACTTTTAATATAATAATCCCTTAAAAAAGTGTATCTTCTTAGGAGAAATATAAAATATAAAACTTCTGTAATTTAAGATGAAAGGAAACCAGAAGCAAATTGCTTTTTAATACCACTTGCTTTCAGAATTCTTGAGGTTTTGATGTTTCTAATTTATTATATAGTAGATGCTTGATTTATATGTCAATAGAAAATAATTTTTACCTGACTTATTAAATGATGATGTCTGTGTAGTTTCTTATTGGGTCAAAATTTATCATTTATATTCTGACTTTGTATTTTTCTTTTCTCTTAATTTACTAGGTATGACAGAAGTTGTATACCTGTTCTATATCACTGTCATAGCCATAAGCATTTATCAATACATAAATTTGTACTCCAAAATTGCCAAAAATATAAAAAATGAAGATAGTACCAAGACTGATATTGAGTGAGTTTAACATTCAAAATAGAGTGAATAAAAGTCAGAAAAAACAGATGGCCAATAGACACATAAGAAAATGCTCAACAGTAATAATTATTAGAGAAATAGAGATCAAAACTACAATGAGGTATCACCTAATACCAGTAGGCATAGCCATCATCTAAAAGTCTGCAAATAATAAATGCTGGGGAAGATGTGGAGAAAAGGGAACTTTCCTACACTGTTGATGGGAATGTTAATTGGTATAGCCACTATGGAAAATAGTAAGGAGGGTCCTCAAAAAGCTAAAAATGGAAGTATCGTGTGATCCTACAATTCCACTTCTGGGCATATATCCAGAGAAAATTATAATTTGAAGACACATGTACCCTAATGTGCACTGCAGCACTGTTTACAGTAGCCAAGACATGGAATCAACTTAAATGTCCATTGTTAGATGAACAGATAAAGATGTGGTATATATAAAATGGAATATTCAGTTCAGTTCAGTTCAGTTCAGTCACTCAGTCGTGTCTGACTCTTTGCGACCCCATGAATTGCAGCGCGCCAGGCCTCCCTGTCCATCACCAACTCCCGGAGATCACTCAGATTCACGTCCATCGAGTCAGTGATGCCATCCACCCATCTCATCCTCTGTTGTCCCCTTCTCCTCCTGCCCCCAATCCTTCCCAGCATCAAAGTCTTTTCCAATGAGTCAATTCTTCGCATGAGGTAGCCAAAGTACTCAGCCATAAAAATACTGAAATAATGCTATTTACAGCAATATGAATGGACCTAAAAATTATTATACTAAGTGAGGTAAGTCAAAGACAAATATCATATCACATGTGGAATCAAAAAATTATATAAATGAACTTACTTACAAAACAGAAATAGACCCAGAGACATAGGGGGGAAAAAAACAACTTATGATTACCAAAGTGGAAAAGAAGGGGAGGTATAAATTATGAGTTTGATATTAGCAAATGTAAACTACCACATATAGAATGGATAAACAACAAGGTCCCACTGTATACCAAACTATACTCAATATTTTGTAATAGCCTATATGAACAGAATCTGAAAAGAATATATGTGTATCTGAATCACTGTGCTATACACCTGAAACTAGCACAACAATGTATATCAAGTATACTCACTCTGGGACTACAAAGAGATCAAACCAGTCAATCCTTAAGGAAAGCAACCCTGAATATTCATTGGAAGGACTGATGCTGAAGCTGAAGCTCCAGTAATTGGCCACCTGATGTGAAGAGCTGACTCATTGGAAAAGACTGATGCAGAGAAAGACTGAAGGCAAAAGAACGAGGCGGCAGAGGATGAGATGGTTATATAGCATCACCAACTCAATGGACATGAATCTGAGCAAACTCTGGGAGGTAGTAGAGAACAGAGGAGACTGGTGTGCTCCAGTCCATGAGGCAGCAAAGAATTGGACATGACTCAGTGACCGAGCAATGACAAGACTTCAATTAAAAAAAAAAAAAGAACAAAAAAGTCAGGCAGAGTATTTCTGCTAATTGGCAGCCATGGTTTGTTTATTTTACTCTGACAACATGCCTTTCTTGCTATGCAAAGGACTCTAGGATGGAAACCTTCCCCTGTTCTCTTAATAAAGGAAGTGGGTCTATTGAGCCACAGGCTTGCTTACACCCAGCCTCAGAGACAGGATTGCTGCAGGCTCTGCTTAGTGCTGTTGCAAGATCTATTTGTTTAACATGATATAGGTGTGGTCATTAATCACTGTTTGGCAGTTACTGGCTGTTCTGACCTGATTTTCTAAAACTGCAGTTTAATTTGCATAATGACTGTGGGTTTTAAGTATAACCAAGGTGCTGAGCTGTGGACCTACTCTCTTAAAAATGAGACACCAGGTTTCTTTTAGAGGACCCTAGAGCTTTGCTTTTTGCGGCAACCAGTGTTGTGTTGGCTAAACTGACTGTTGACATTTGCAAAATGAGACAAGGACATATTTAAATGAGGCGCAGCTATGGAAAAAGGAGAGGTGGGGGAACAAGAAGGGACAATAGGGGTTAATTTCCATGAGAGAAATAAAGCAAAATTGTTGTTCAAATATATTTTTTTCTCAAAAAGACAGTAATGACATCAGCTTGTCCTTGACCTAAATGTGATTTGGTCTTGAATTGATAGGAAAACAAGTGATTTCAATGTTCATTTAGGACAGTGGGATGGACTTGAAATGTGTTTAAAGAATGCAGCATTGGCCCAATCCAAGTCACTCACTAGACGAAAAGTTGAAAAATGAATATCTTAATTAACTTACCCACTTTGACTGTTTTGGTTTTGGTTTGTGATTTGAACAGACCCGCACTGAAAAGATGTTTATAGGATTTTACTCACCATGTCCTTACTCATCAGTCACATTCTCTCTCCATGTTTCTAGTTACATTTCCCTCAAGGGAAAATTAAAGATCATACAGCAGTTAGCTTTCACTTCAAATTTAAATGAAATGTATCTGAAATTTGTGCACGTACCTTTAGTTTACAGTGAGAGAAGCACTCAGTACAAGTTGAATACATGATGAGATGGAATATTTGCTGGGTTGCTCTTATTCTCAGGAAATTTAACTTAGGGAATATTAATATAAATCTAAAAAAATCACAATGAAAAATATAGTATATAATTTTACTTTAAACAAAAAGCTAAATTGTAAGTACCAAGGGCATTTTCCAATTCCAGTACTATAAATTAGAATTTATACTGCTTTTAATTTTTACTTTAGTAAATTATTCAGAGCCAATCACTATGATTTTTAAATGGTGGTGACTTAATCACTAAGTTGTGTCTGATTCTTGCAACTCCTTGGGCAGTAGCCCCCCAGGCTCCTCTGTCCATGGGATTCTCCAGGCAAGAACTGGAATGAGTTGCCATTTCCTTCTCCAGGGTATCTTCCCTACCCAAGAACTGAACCGGGGTCTCCTGCATTGCAGGCAGATTCTTTACCAACTGAGCTACAAGGGAAATATGATATTATGTTTTAGAATTGAAGAGAGATATAATATAAATACATATGCATAAGATTTAAAATATAGCTTAAAATGATGTAAGATGATAGTTACTATGAAAAGAAATGGGTGATTTTCAACAGAGGTGCCAAGACAATTCAGTGAGGAAGGGATGGCTTTTTCAATAAGTCATGCTGGGAAAATTGTATATCAACATGCAAAAATTAACTTTGACCCTTACTATACAAGTTTCTTGAAAATTAACTCAAAATGGAAAATAGACCTAAATGTAAGAACTACAACTATATAACTTGTGTAAGAAAACATAGGAGAAACCATCTTGACCTTGGGTTGGGAAAGAAGCAAAAAGATATGTAAGGAAAAGCATAATCCATAAAATATTGAAAAATAGGAATTAATCAAATTTAAAATGTTTGTATTTTCACTAAAAAAGAGTTTCCATATGATCCAGCAATCCCAGTCCTGGGCATATATCCAAACAAAATTATGATTCAAAACATGTGTTTATCTTAACACCATTCACAATAGCCAAAACATGAAAACAACCTAAATGTCCATCAACAGATGAAAAGATAAAGATGTGATATACATATACATATATATGAAATGAAATATTACTCAGACATAAAGAAGAATAACACAATTTGCAGCAACATGGATGGACCTAGAGATTATCATATTAACTGAAGTAAAGGAGAGAAAGACAAATACAGTATGATAACACTACATGTGAAATCTAAAATGGTATACAAATGAACTTATCTATAAAACAGGAACAGAGTCACAGACATGAGAAAAGATTTCCGATTGCCGGGGAGAGAGGGTATATGTGAGGGATGGATTAGGAGTTTGGAATTAGCAGATGCAAACTATTATATATAGAATAAATAAACAACAAGGTCCTACTGTATAGCACAGGAAATTATAATCAATATCATGTGATAAACCATAATGGAAAAGAACATGAAAAAGAATGTGTATATAAGTACAACTGAATCGTTTTGCTGTACAGCAGAAATTAGTACAAGGTAAACCAACTTTTCAATACAACTTTTAAAGCAATTACAATACAAAAGACACAATCAAGAAAATTAAAGACAAACTACTGAATGAGAGAAAGAATTTGTAAATCATATAAAGGATTTGAACCAAGAATATATTGTGAATTTTTATAATTCAACAATATGAAACTAAATAATTCAAAATGTGAACAGAAAATAGAAATTTCATTAATGAAGATGGCCTATTAGCACATGAAATGATGCTAGATTTCCTCAGTCACTAGGAAAATGCAAATTAAAATCACAGTGAGACATTATTTCACAGTCACTAAAGTTGTAAGAGAAGATAGACAAAAACAAATGCTGTTTATGAAGTACAAAAACTGTAATCCTTTTTCTTCATGTTGAGAATGTAAAATGTTTCCACTTTGTAAGACAGTTTCTGAGTTGGGAAGATCCGCTGGAGAAAGTATAGGCTACCCACTCCAGTATTCTTGGGCTTCCCTTGTGACTCAGCTGGTAAAGAATCTGCCTGCAATGTGGGAGACCTTGGTTCAATACCTGGGTTGGGAAAATCCCCTGTAGAAGGGAAAGGCTACCCACTCCAGTCTTGTGGCCTGGAGAATTCCATGGACTGTATAGTCCATGGGGTTGCAAAGAGTCAGATGCAACTTTCACTTTCACTTTTTGCTTCTTAAAAAATTAAATATAAACATGCCATATGACCCAGAAAAATTCATAGCAGCATTATTCATAATAATTCCAAACTGGAAGTAATCCAAATATCTGTCAACTGGTGAATGCATAAACAAAATGGCTCATATAAATGTAATGGAACACTATTTAGCAATAAAAAGAAAGAAAAAGCTACTGATAAGTGCAATAACACAAATGAACCTCAATAAACATTAAACTAAATGAAAGAATCTGACCTAAATTACTACATGTAGTATGACTCCATTTATAGGAAATCACCATTAAATTATAGGTACTGAAAGAGATCAGTGGTTGTCAAGATCTGGCAGTGGGAGTAGGGACTAACTCAAACAGGCATAAGGATTTGGGGTTGGGTGGCTATAAAAATATTATAAAATTAGGTTGTGATTCTATAAATTTTAAAAATAATTATTAAATTATATAGTTATAATGGGCAAATTAATGGTTTGCAAATTCTACCTCAGTAAAACTGTGAAATAAATAGGAATGAACAAATACACAAAAACAGGTCAAAGATTTGAACAGATACTTTACCAATAAAGAAATTTAAATAGCAAATAAGCACAAGGAAAGTTGCCCAACACCTCTATTTGTTTGTATGGTGCAATAAACTATCACAAATTTAGTGGCTTGAAACAGCACAAATGTAATAGTACCACAGATTCTCAGGACACCATGGATGTCCATGGATGTCCTGAGAATTGGGCTAAAGTCAAGATGTTAGCAGAGCTGTATTTCTCTCTGGTGGTCTGAATGAAGAATCTTTTCTCTTGCCTTTGCTAGTTTTTACCAGGAGTCCAAAGAGTCGGACAAGACTTAGAGACTAAACGACAAACAACAGCAATCCAGAGTCCACATAACTTGATTTCTGGTCCTTTCTGTGGTCAAAGTCAGCAATGCTAGGTTGAACCCTTCTCACATCAATTACAGCTGACTCTTAAACAGTGTGAGTTTGAATCACACGGGTCCACTAACATGCATCCTTTTTCTTTCATTAGTAGATAATACAGCCATGTAGTATTTATAACCCCCATGACTGGTTGAATCCTAGGATGGGGAACTGTGGACACAGAGGAAACAGACTGTGTATATGGAGGGCCGACTATAAATTATATATGGATTTTTTGATTGCAAGGAGAGTCTGTGCCCCTAAGCCCAAGTTGTTCAAGGGTCAACTGCACTCTGACTTAAAACTTCTGCCTCCCTCTTTCACCTTTAAGGACCTTTCCTTTTGATAACATTGGACCCACCTGGACAATCCAGGATACTTTTCCAACTTTGAGGTCAGCTAATTTGCAGCCTTAATTCCCCTGTGTTGTGTAGGATAACATATTCACAGGTTCCAAAGTTTAGGACATGGACATCT
The DNA here is from genome assembly GCF_014754425.2 of Oryx dammah. NCBI lineage: Eukaryota > Metazoa > Chordata > Mammalia > Artiodactyla > Bovidae > Oryx > Oryx dammah. The sequence continues at coordinate 65,139,404 of NW_024070185.1, read as the reverse complement.
TCAGGTATTTAACACAAAGTAAAACCATATGGCAATATTCCAGTAAGTACACATATATTAGAATGGCTAAAATTAAAAACACTGTCAAGGATGTGGAGGGACTGGAATTTTCATATACTGCTGTCAGGAGAAAAAAGTTTGGTACTTGCTTTTTTTTTCAATTTGGCACTTTCTTAAAAAACATAGAGGTATGTCTAGCTATTCCACTTTTGGCTCCTTGCCCCAAATAAATAAAATCATTGTTGTTGTTGTTCACTTGGCCAATCGTGTCTGACTTCCTGTGAACCCCATGCAACACACCAGAGCTCCCTGTCCCTCGCTTTCTCCCAAAGTTTATCTAAGTTTATATCCATTGCATCAGTGATGTTAGCCAGCCAGCCATACATCCATGCAAAAATCTGCATACAGATGTTCATAGCAGCATTATTGATGATAGCCAAACACTGAAAAAAAAAACACCCTGTGGCCATCAACAGTTGAATGATAACAAAATATAGTACACCTGTACAATAGAATACTGTTCTGCCATACCAAGGAATGGAATACTTACATGAGGGTTTCTCAACCTCAGTTCAGTTCAGTTCAGTCACTCAGTCGTGTCTGACTCTTTGCGACCCCATGAACCGCAGCACGCCAGGCCTCCCTATCCATCACCAACTCCCGGAGTCCACCCAAACCCATGTCCATTGAGTCGGTGATGCCATCCAGTTATCTCATCCTGTGTCGTGCCCTTCTGCTCCTGCCCTCAATCTTTCCCAGCATCAGGGTCTTTTCTAATGAGTCAGCTCTTTGCATCAGGTGGCCAAAGTATTGGAATTTCAACTTCAACATCAGTCCTTCCAATGAACACCCAGGACTGATCTCCTTTAGGATGGACTGGTTGGATCTCCTTGCAGCCCAAGGGACTCTCAAGAGTCTTCTCCAACACCACAGTTCAAACACATCAATTCTTTGGTGCTCAGCTTTCTTTATAGTCCAACTCTCACATCCAAACATGACCACTGGAAAAACCATACCTTGACTAGACGGACCTTAGTTGACAAAGTAATGTCTCTGCTTTTTAATATGCTGTCTAGGTTGGTCATAACTTTCTTTCCAAGGAGCAAGCATTTTCTAATTTCATGGCTGCAATCACCATCTGCGGTGATTTTGAAGCCCAGAAAAATAAAGTCTGACACTGTTTTCACTGTTTCCCCATCTATTTGAAATGAAGTGAATGGATTGGACGCCATGACCTTAGTTTTCTGAATGTTGAGCTTTAAGCCAACTTTTTCACTCTCCTCTTTCACTTTCATCAAGAGGCTCTTTATTTCTTCACTTTCTGCCATAAGGGTGGTGTCATCTGCATATCTGAGGGTATTGGTATTTCTTCCGGCAATCTTGATTCCAGTTTGTGCTTCCTCCAGTCCAGCGTTTCTTATACTATTGGCATTTTGAGCCAAATAATGTTCTATCATGGGGAATGTTCTGTATATCATAGGGTGTTTATTAGCATGACTGGACTTTATATACTATAGATTCCAGTAACAACTTCCTGCTTCTGACCCAAACTGTGGCAACCAAAAATGCTCCCACACATTGTTAATGTATGCTGTGTGGCAAAATCACCCCTGTTTGTCAGTCATTGATATAAACTTTGTCCCAGTAGTCTTGCTCAAGTGTGTATTTGTCCTTAATTCAACTATTCTTTGTAGTATGCAGACACTGCTTAGATATATAAATAAAATTAAGATCTTATTAAAGAATTTATAATACATTTAGTATAAATAAATTTATTAATCTACTCTCCTGAGTGGATTATAAATACAAGCATATGTATTCAGAACTGATGAATACAACTTATAAAATTTTTTTTTAAGATTTTTTTTTTACTTTTAAGATTTTATTCAATATTTGTTGAGGTCTGGTCAATAATTTTTTTAAAATGTACCTTCTTTAATTAAGTTTTGGAATGTCCTTTATAGGTTTCCAAAAGATTCAGTTTTATGACTTTACTTAAGGGAAGGTATGTTTATCTATTTTTAGAAACAATGTATGATTTTGTACTAGGTCTGTATTTGCTTTGTAAGTTTGAAGCAATTTAATCTTTTTAGAATTTTGTCATAACTCTAAACCTATCCATACAGTGTTTTATGGCTGTGCATTCATTAGTTACACAATGTTGCTTAGGCTTGCAATTCCTTGCAATGTTGTGTACCTGAAGTTATTACAAGCTGCCCATAGAAATCAATATTATTGTTTCCTATGAATGTGATTAAATCAGAACTAGACCTAGGGGCAGAATGTGATATAGGATTTCTCTATATACTTGATTTCAAAACTCCATTGAAGAGACAAGGCTTTTTTAATCAATCTTGCCCTTTGTGAAGGATGCACCATAAATGTTTTCTAGAAGACATTCCAAATAGGGTTCATAGACTGGCAAAGCCAGTGTGAGAATCCTCTGGGCACTACAGTCTCTAGCTAGAGAGAAAAACATCTTTTTAAAATAAGGAAAAAGTAATGGAAACTTACAAGATAAGAAACTATTCCAGAATTAGCCACTGCCACCTATAAAAGGAAAAGTAAATAGTTTTGTTATTGAAATAATTAAAAGACCTTTTAAATTCTCATTTTCTGAATACTTCTTGATCTACAAGATTTATATATGTGTGTATATATATATATATATATATATGAAGAAAATAGCAACCCACTCTAGTATTCTCCAATTGTATTCTCCAATATATATATTGGAGAAGGAAATGGCAACCCATTCCAATATTCTTGCCTGGAGAATCCCATGGATGGAGGAGCCTGGTAGCCTACAGTCCACAGGATTGCAAAGAGTCAGATATGACTGAGTGATTTCACTTATATACATATATAAATAAGTTACATTACAAATTATGACTTTCATAATATTAGGAAATATTAGTCATAATATTAGGGAAAAAACACCAAAACACTACAGTGTTTGGAGAGCTACCCTCTAGGAACCAGACAGGAAGACAAGTTATGTGCAGAGTGCAGAGAAAATTAATACGTAAAGGAAAAATACCCCATTTTCTCACTGATATGTCAGCAGGAAATAAATAATCCATCCCTTTTAGGGCAAAGCCAAATAGTGTGGATGATCATCATCTCTCATCACCTCTTAGGAAATTAAAAAATGTTACCAGAGGGCAATAAACCACAGTTAATATTTGAAAAATTGATTTAAAAATTCTTAAATCTACTCCTCAGTTCCATTTTATTCTTTAATCTCAGCTACATGTCTAGGTAAACTGTGCATAAACAGACCTGCCCTTTAGGTTCTCAGAACTATATAAAATAACAGTATGACAACCTAAAGTCTCCTTAAGGTTTCTGAAAGATGGAGATGTGAATTTTAGAAACCAATTTCTACCTTAGTTATAAAAGCCTGCCAAAATATTTTCTATATGTTCCACATATTACACTAAATTTTGGCTAAAAGTGTTTCCTCTATTATCAATGTCACCATTATTCCTTTGTGAAAAATAAAGATTTGAAATACAATAAAGGGCTCACCCTATTCAAGAAAACTCTGTCTTCAAAATCTGTCTACATAGAAAAGTATGTGAGTAGTATGCAGGATAGAGAGACCTGTTGGTAAGTCAAAAAAAAAAATACATATAACTTATTCTTTGAAGATGGGTAAATGATTGTGAGGGTAACTTATGGGCAGAATAATTCACGTGTCTGTTAACCAAAATTTCAGAAACAGAGACTTGATTGAAATGAGTGCTTATTTGGGGTTTATTAGGACTACAACCTAGGAGACACAGATTCAAGAAGCACTCAAATTGTGTTCCACTGATTACAAAACAGGAGAGGCTTATGAAAGCAAAAACTGCAAGGCCACAGTTAGTTATTCAAGTTTTATGCTAAGAATTATAATTGGAGCTGGAAAGAAATGAAGTGCTCATTAAGCGAGAATTGACTGGGGTCCAAAATGGTTGCATAGTTACAAGGGGGGATAACATTGAAATACAAGGCTGTGGCTAGCAAATCCTGTTTTAAAAACCAGAAATCAGCTGGTGTCCATATAGTTCACAGAAAGTTCAAGTTCTCAGTGGTGTGGGAATGTTTCTGACACCAGATTCCCAGTAGTCACCCAACACCATTTTGCATGCTTAAACTCTACTTACTCCATTAAAATTTTGATCTGTCATCATATATTATTTGTATTGATTGTTGGGAGCCCTAAAGTTAAATTTGCTGTCCCCCTCTTAGCTCAGTTGATAAAGAATCCATCTGCAATGCAGAAGACCCCAGTTCGATTCCCAGGTAGGGAAGATCTGCTGGAGAAGAAATAGGCTACCTACTCCAGTATTCTTGGGCTTCCCTTGTGGTTCAGCTGGTAAATAATCTGCCTGCAATGTGGGAGAACTGGGTTGGGAAGATCCCCAGTTTGGGAAGACCACCTGGAGAAGGGAAAGGCTACCTACTCCAGTATTGTGGCCTGGAGAATACCATGGACTGTATAGTCCATGCAGTCGCAGAGTTGGATACAACTGAGCAGCTTTCACTTTCAGTAGATCTGTGAAGGGTTTTATGCTGTGCAGTTCTCTACTGGACACACCTCTGGCTTCACGTTACTGTGAAATCCAGCAGAGGAGCAGCATATGGATGTGGTGCTGGTATGTAAAGTAGGGGTCTGCTCTTTGACGGCTTCAGTTTTCTCAATGAAGTAAGCAGCAGGGTTATTGACAGGGACGGAGTTACTGGAGGCTGACAAATGAGGAGAAGATCTTTATTTGTGTAGGTTGTGCATGCAGGCTAAGTTGCTTCAGTCGTGTCCAACTCTGGGACTCTAGCCCACCAGGCTCCTCTGTCCATGGGATTCTCCAGACAAGAATACTGGAGTGAGTTGACAGGCCATTGGAGAAGAGGAGTACCAGGACCTGAAAGGCTGGGGTTGGGAGAGCCTGTATGTATATTGAAACTGCCAAAATTAGGATGAGAGCTAATTAAAATTAGCTGCTGGAGCCTGGAGAAGGAAATGGCAACCTACTCTGATACTCTTGCCTAGAAAATCCCATGGATGGAAAAGTCTGTAGGCTACAGTCTATGGTAGGCTACAGTCTATGGGGTCGCAAAGAATCAGACGTGACTGAGTGACTTCACTTTCAGCTGCTGGAGAGAGTTGCAGTGAGTTCAGAGCTCAAGTTCAGAATGAGAGGGCAGTGGCCAGAGGTGGGCACTGCAGCAACAAGGGTCAGCAGGTGGTTTAGTCTGATGATGTGAGATTCAAAGCTGGGGGTTTTAGGAAAGTGGGAGGGAGCATGGTCTCAAAACAGTGTCAAGAAACATGGAGGCATCATCCCCCTGCCAGGCTCAGGGGGCCAGGGTTCTGGCAAAAAATGTCTCTCATGAGAGTGTAAGGTGAATGCAGAGAAAAAGAGAGCAAGCCAGGCATTCAGACAGAGAAAGATTTATTATAGGAAGAGAGAGTGACTGGCTTTAGAGAGAAACCAGTGCTCTCTCTTTACAGCCAACCATTCTTATACCCTATTGATGGGAAACTATGCCCTGAAGGGAGGGGGCCTTAGTTTATCTTTAGCCTGCAGGTGGGGTCTTGTGATCACCTGGTTGAAGGGGTCTCACGGTTGGGTGGTCACATAGTCTTAAGAAACTGGCACCAGCAAGGAAAAACAGTCTATCTTCTTAAGGAAAAAACAGGATGTCCACCAGGGCAATGTGGCGACTGTGACTTTATCCCTTGTTTGTCAGGTCACCACAATGGCCCATTTTTAAACTACATGCTATGAGCCCCTTGTGAACCCTAGCAGAGAGTTCTTGGGGGAGTTATTACAACAAGAAGGTGACGGGAGAAGAGAATGAGGTTTTGCTGCAGATTCAAGAGGATAGCTGGAGGGTTAAGGGTTTCTAGAGGGATGAGAAAAGGGAATGGATTCCCTGGGAAGAGAACAGAATGTGATGGGGATGACCTGAGGGATTGGGAGCTTCTTGAGGTGACTGACAGAGAAAGGCAGGAGAGGAGTTTTGCTGGTTTCAGTAGAGGGAGGAGGTCTGTGAGTGGGAGGAGAAAGAGGCAGAGGGAGAGGGGAGGGAGGGTGACAAGGGTGGTGTCAGGGCCAGTGTGGAGCTGAGAAGGGCTGGGAGACATAGTCCCAGAGCAGGGACTCTCTGTAGAACCCTTGCTGCCTTGATTCCTCCTTTGTTATATATATTTTTTCTAATTATTTCATCCTACTTCCTTAAAAGGTTTCTTGGTAAACTTCAAGCAATTGGGTTGGTGAAAAAGTTCATTCAGGTTTTTCCATAACATCTTATAGAAAAACTCGAATGAACATTCTGGCCAACCCAGGATTTGAGAACCAAGCCACGGGTGTGAATAATTAGAATTAGTAGAATTAAATTCTCCTAATTCCTTTTAACAAGGAACACTCTTGGGTACTGTGAGGACCCCACTGTTGTGACTGAAGTTATTAGGCACAGGTCAAGGGTATGGGTCACTACCTTCTCAGCTGCCTTATAGCTTGGGCTAAAATAGATAGAGCTTTTATCTGAAATTGTGAATTTCAAAGTCAAATTCAAGAAACCATAAGACATTTTAAAATCACTTTGATGCAATTCACTATGTGTAAAATTTCTGAACATAATTGGCCCAATGATCACCACATCATTTTAAATTAGACCATAGTCATTCGCTAGATGCATTAGATAACTGCCTTCGTAGCGGCCTCACTGAAGCGGACGGAAGCTGGGCTGGGTCTTGATTAGAAAAGCAAGATCGCTGACGAGGCAAGGTTCCAGAAATAGTGGAGCTGACTTTGCTCCTTCGAGAGCAGTCAAGTTTCTAGCTGGGCTCCAGCTTTGTGAAAACAACCTGAGGAGCAACAGAATAATGAAAACCACTTACACCGGCCGACACTAGCTCAGAGCTTTCACAGAATTCCCGTTTAGATTTCTCCACACTTGGGGTAAGAGTGACAATGTGCTCCAGTAATGACCACCAGGAACATACTTGTATGAATGAGCTAAGTTTATTATTTGGAGAGAGAGAGAGGCTCGCCTTTAGGAATCGTGGGGCCTTTCAATAAGAGGGTTAAAAAGAAACTATTACAGGATTTGGTTTTTGGTTGGGTTGTTTGGTAAAGAGCTAAAGAAGTAGGAGTTCACCCTAGAATAGATGCTCTCAGAAAGGAACAACTCTGTGACTGAATATCTCAATAAATCTGGTCTGTAGAGAGAGCAGACTAGAGCCAGGATAAAGGGGTAGCTGGTCAAGAAGAACATCGAGGGCCTTCCCTGGTGGGCCAGTGGCTATGACTCCGTGCTTCCAATGCAGGAGGTCTGAGTTTGAACACTGGTCATGGAACTATATCTCACATGCAGCAACTAAAGAGCCCTCATGCCACAATTAAGACCCAGTGAAGCCAAATAAATAAGTAAATAAACACATTTTTTTTAAAGAAGCACATCCATTAGCCAGGAGAGGGGATATTTGTTGTTTCATGGGTTGTCCAATGACTTTGTTTCTATGTGTGCTTAGACAAATTATGAAGTTACTTTGTTGTATTTCTACTTTATTGTCATCTTAGCCACTGAATGAAGATGAAATCTTTGCACTTGTGACAATGTGAATGGACCTTCAGGATATCATGCTAAGTGAAATAAGAGAACAACAAATACAGTATGAGTTCACCCTTATGTGGAATATAAAAAACAAGAAACAAAATAAATGAAGAAACAAAATTAAGCAAAAACAAATATGTAGATACAGAGTACAGAGTAGTGGTACCAGTGGGGAGGGAGAAATAGGCAAAGTGAAACAGATGTATGGTGATGGAAGGAAACTGGAATTTCGATCATGAACTTGTTATAGTGTATACAGAAATAGAAATATAACGTACATTTGAAATTTACATAATATTACAAACCAATGTTACCTTAATAGAAAGTAAATTAAAATTTAAAAAAATAATAAAATGTTTAGAACCACAGGCCTGAAAAAATAGAAGGAAAAATAAGCATATATGTTCAATATTCAAATAACTTAATCAAATCATTTTTAATGATGTTATAATATATAATATCCTATAAGAAAGAATATACATTCTTTATGTCCATAGATGATTTATAAAAATTCATCATTCATCTTGATACAAAGAAAATTCTCATTAAAGGCAAAGCCAAAATTCAAATTAATAAATTGGAAAATAAATAAATTGGAATAAAATAGGAGTAAGAGATAAATATATATAAATGCTGAAAATAGAACAAAATATATCTAATCATTAAAATTTGGATTTTTGGAAATAGATAAAACTCTGATTTGCTTAGTGAAAAAAAGATAAAATTTTTTTTTAAATGATTAAGACTAAGAAATGAGACTGAGGTGAGTTAAGGATATTTTATGGCAATACAATAGAATCTTTGCAGAAATATATATAATA